>NC_056742.1:53590213-53682146 GCF_019279795.1 Protopterus annectens
GAGCATGTGGCTCGAAGGGATATGATTTTCTTTAGGTGAAGCATGTCCATCAATTCTGGGTTGGACATGGCCTTGTATGTCAGGCAGAGATCACCTCTGAGTATGCGGTATGCAACTGAGTACAGCTGGAGTTTCTTCAGTCAAGCTGCATAGGGCATCTGCTTGAGGCCAGTGATCCTCTTGGTGAGGTACATCTGTGGTCTTTCCAGCTGTTGCAGGTGTCTTGTAAGGTACATCCCAAATGGGGCATTGTACTCTATGATGGGTCTGATAAGTGATGCGTAGAGGGGCACAATGACCTTTTATGATCTGGATGCAAACCCTTTTGTGATTAGGTGGGCCACATAGAAGGATTTTCTAACCACTTTGGCAATGTAATTATCAAAGGAGAGGTTACTATCTACTTGGGTCCCCCAGATCCCTTATTATGTCTTCTGTATGTAGAGGGCTACCACCTATGTTGTAGTTTGTGGGCACTTTGTTTTTTCCAAAGGGGATGACTATGCACTTTTTGGCATTTAGCTTGAGACCATGGTTTTGACACCAGGTATCTGTCTCAGTGAGACCCTTTTGGAGGAATAGTAATCGGACGTTAGGAGGTAATAGACACTTTGAAGTGACAATTTGGATAAAAAATTACAACATAATGTTGGCACAACTAATAACATGTAGCTTTCATAATAGCTCATTAGAATTAGTCTGGAGTAAAATGTACTTCATTTTTTAGCACTGCAAGGAGGTGAAAGCTAATGATGACCAGACATCAGCCCTGCCCTGATACTGTGCGACTCTCACCCACTAAAACATCCCCTAACATTGGACAATTCTAGCCTGCCAGAGATCATATCCTTACCTTGCAGTATAATAAATGGCATTGGTTCTTCATACCACCATCAGTCAGAATCAAACTCATCACTCATCAATTGAGAACCTAATGCCCCAACCCACTGCACCAAGCAGGATGCTTCAAGTAGATCTATGATCAACCAACTTTTGTCCTGACATTATTTTGTTATGTTCTAGTTAAAATTCTTTTCAGGTTTTGATTTTTAGTTGCTGAAAATAGACAAACTGTGATAGTTTTTTATAGGTCTTGAGAAGTTGGCTAGTTTTGTTTAATTATTATCTGTGACTGTCTAGCTATAAAGACTAGGCTTCTTCTTCTCCTTTCTGCTGTGCCCATTAGGGATCACCACAGTGGATCATCAGTCTGCAGAACAGGTGGCAATGGAGTTTTACATTGTTGAGTTGTCAGCCCAGCATTCAACCTTCTTCAGAAGGCACATGCATGCACACATTCACACCTAAAGCCAATTTAGAATGTCTAATCCACCTGCAGCATGTCTAGGGAATGTAGGAGAAAACTGGAACACCCTGAGGAAACCAACTCAAACACAGGGAGTGTAGATCATAGTGTGTGTGTTGTACTTTTAAAGCCACTGTAGTTCATGGGTACATGCACAGAAAGTACTGAGCACGTGCAAGCAGTGCCATTTTGTGTAAGCAGCTGGAGTAAAAGCATGTATGTGTAGCAGTCAGTCAGTTAGCTAGTTTGTTTAAGTTTTATGTTCCAGTCATCCATCCTGATGTGTTTGTTTGTAATAAATATCTTAAATAAACACCCAAGCCTCATCATCTTATTTGAATACACAAGATGAGTGGCATGTTCTTAGAATGGGATCCAAAGTCAAAACTTCTTAAAACCATGAGGTGCACAGTCAGAAATGGAGGAATATACAAGAGTTGCTCAAACGACTGCAAACAACTCGTAAACAGGTCAGAAAATATTTCCAGGTTTTTAAACTCATTTAAATGATTTTTCCCTCAATGAATATAAAGCAAGGCATTCCAAACAAATTACTGAATAAAGAAAATGTTCAAAACTGCGACATACTGAAAAAAGTACTTAAAACAATTACAAAAACCTATGAAACAATATTAGAATCATATAAAATATTCAAAAAAGAGAAAACTGTATTTTTTCACAATGTACTACTTTTTTACATTAACTAAAGCTATTCAAAGAATCTAAAGTGTGGAAAGTGTTGGCAGTGTGTGCAGTATTACAGTACAGTCTTTTCAAAGAGTACAGTTATTTCAAAGAGTCTGTTGTACAGCTGAATATAACTACAAGTACTTGGTGTGTGTTTGACACTTATTTGGCATGGCAGAGGGATTTCACAGACCTGATCCACTTGTGTTTGATAATAATATTGTTGAAAACTGGAGAGTGTTTGAGCAAGAATATGATATTTTCATACAGGCTGCTTTTTTCTGATAAAGACGCACTTACAAAAGTATTTATTCTGCTCAATTTAGCTGGTTCAGAAGCCATTGAGAGAGAACATTCATTTGTGTATGCACCTGCTGTTTATACAGAGAAGGGGGAAGGCAGCCATATTGTGATACAGGCTGAAACACAGGAAGACTCTGAGTGCTTAAAATGTAAATTTAGAGAAATGTGCAACCCTCAAATGAATATTATAGTGGAAAGACATTATTTTACACAAGGGATCAAAATCCTGGTGAAACTTTTGCAGCATATATAACTGACTTAAGAAACAAGTCAAAAATGTGCAGATCTGGTGATCTGAGAGATGAGTTGATAAAAGATATGCTTAGTGTGGTGTTAATAATGATGCAGTGAGAAAGATTTTGCTTCGAGACAGTGATTTAACTTTAAGCAAAAATGCAGAGATTTGTCAGATATATGATCTTATAGAAAAGTACACAAATCTGCTTACGAATGATAAGAAGATGCTTGCAGCTTCTTCCAGCATGAATGTTGATAGTATTCAGCACACTATGGGTGAAATTTGGACCCATCAGAATTGTAGTTTCCTTGGTGTCACCACCCACTGGATCAACTGTGACACACTTCAAAGAAAGTCAGCTGCTTTGTCATGCTGCAGATACAGGGAAGGCATGAATATGATCTCATCGCATCAACCTTGAGAGCATTCCCATCAAGTACAAGATAGATCAAAAGGTATGTGCAACAATTACTGACAGTGGCAGCAATTTTGTAAAGGCTTTCACTGTCTTCTCAGAATGTGAGAGATCTGAGACTACAAGCATTCTGTCCCAAGATGAGGATGATGATGGTGAAGTGATTTACAACAGTGTGACAGCCATGCTGAATCAGTCAGGGCAAAGCAAGAACACCTGTTCACTGCCTCCCCATCTGAGATGTGCAGCACACGCATTGAATCTAGTTGCCATGCAAGATGCTGAATCTGCTTGTAATGATGCACAGTATAAAAAGATCATGTGAAGTACCATGGCCAAATGCTATGTTGCTTGGAACAAGGCTAGTCACAGCACCCAAGCTGCTGAGGTGGCTCAAAATAAGTGTGATCTGGCATTGATTATTCCTAATGCAACACAATGGAATCCCACTTTCTACGCGATGGAGAGAATTCAACTCATTGCAACTCAGGATGAAGGCTTGCTGAATGAGATATGTGAATAGATTGCAATTGCCATCTTCAGGCCTGCAGAAATTACCTTTGTTGCTGAGTTTGTGCAAGCAATGCAGCACCTGGCAATGGCTCTGAACATCCTGCAGTCAGAGCTGAAAAGCTTAATGGGAATCCTGATCCCCACCATTACATGCCTGAAAAACAAGTTGTCCAAAGCCAGGCAGTCTGTGAAGCTGGTTGTGCTGCTAGTTGATGCTCTTCTTAAAGGCATTGAGGCTTGGTTCAATCACTTTCTGGAACATGAAGAGCTCATTCTGGCTAGCCTGGTGCATCCACAGTTTTGTTTCAATGGATGGACACTGAAGAGCAGAAACTCAGAGGCAAGGCTCTGCTCCTTGATGCCATGCAGAAACTGGATGAACCTGCACATGGGTCATCTGAAGCTTTTGCATTAACTGTCGAACACAGATTCTTCAGCTTCAAAGAGTCGACACCAGCCAATGTCAGCATATCTTCTCAGATGATCATGTATCTAGCTGACCCTTCCAGAGAAATGTCGTCTCTCAACAATTACCCTATAGTCAAGAAGATATTTCTGAACACGAATGCAGCTCTGCCATCTAGTGCATCTGTTAAACGCCTGTACAGTCTTGGTGGACAAGTGCTGACTGCAAGAAGAAATAGACTCACTGATGTACACTTTGAAAAGTTGCTCCTTCGAGCCAACAGAAATGTGTAGTCATTGTGAATAGTTATATGAAGTGATATTTTGGTTGACATTGTTGTGTTGTTAGACTTATATGACATTTTCTGTAAGCATTTTTGCATCCTTGCCATTTGTTTTAGCAAATTAGCCTAATGTACATTGTTGAAAATTTGATGGGTTGTAAATTATGGGTCTTGTGTTGCTGGCTGTGCATACTTTGGTTTAAGTATTACATTGTGACTCTCTGACTACAAAGACTAACTTGTGGGACTTTGTAAACTGCAAAATGCTATTCATCATTATTGTAACACTGTGTGTACAACTTTAATACACTCGTATTCATGTGCAGTAAGCATGTATTCCTCACACACAAGTACTATGTGAGTAAATCTGAACATGAGAATGGATAAACTATACTGACTGTATGTAAAAGTAACTCAACAGTAACTAGTTACTTTAGTTAGTAACTAGTAATAGTAATATATTACTTTTTTTAGAAAAGTAATAAGTAATAGTAACATATTACTTTCACTTAAAAGTAACTAGTAATAGTAACTTATTACTTTTATAAGCAACTAGCACAACACTGGTCACTTGATGATATATTTAGAGAAATATGCAGATTATTACAATAGAAATAAATTGTATACAAATAATATTCAATATCTCTTTATCTGCACTAGACAAAAGTCAAATATCAATGCAGCTGTATTTGCCATTGTGTAAGATTTAAGATTAAATCTTCTAATATATTTTATATAGCAAAGTTTTGGAATTATTAATGCAAATGTGAACAAACAATAATTGACACCTAGAGACATCAGAAGGATGTAAATGCAGAAATTCCTTGAGACATCACTAGGCTGCAGTGAGTTAAACAGATGTATATCTATCTCAACAACATATCTTATTTACGTCACAATCAAAATTCTAATCCTTGGAGCTAGTGGTTCTGATGCTATTCATTTTGTGGATGTGCAAAAGATTTATCAGAGTTGAATCCACAAATGCTTTGTATGCCAAGCAAAAATCACCTCTCAGTAACTTGTTTGAAAATGAGTATGAGCTTTAAGGAGATCCCTATAGGAAGATGTGTTTTTACCCTGGATTCTCCTGGTGGGTGTTCCAGCTGTTGCATATGGCTGGCTAGGTACATGCAGAAGGGGTTCTTATATACAATAATGGGTCTGATAAGGGCTGAATAAAGTGGCACTATAATTTCCTTGGACCTGGATGCCATGCCCTTACTTATAAGTTGAGAGACATAGAATCATTTTCTTACTAACTTAGCCACATGTTGGTCAATAGCCAGTTTTCTGAGTACCTATATTCCCAGATCCCTGACTACCGACTCAACTCTTAGAGGTATCGTATGTATTGAGTAATTAACCTGGATGTCAGTTTTCTATAAAGGCACTAGAATGCATTTCCTGTCATTGAATTTTAATGGGTGACTTTGGCACCAGTCATCTGTCTGCATTAGACCCTCTTGTAAGATGCTTGTGCCATGGAGGAGCCTATAACAGCTCACCATTTGCAGTCATTCATGAATTTGGTCATCCAAAGACCCTTGACATTAGCCTTTACCTCTGAGAAGTAGAAGCTAAAATAGGAACAGTCCTGACACAGTTCTCTGGGGTACCTTGATGGTGACTGGTCTCTTAGTAAGGCAGCTGGCAATCCTTTGAGTTATGTAGGGGTTTATGTCCAGTTCGGTGAATTTGTCAACTCTACTTAAGGAAGTTATTGCATTAAATGCCTTAGCCAGGTCCAGTTAGGTGGTATGCACCATTTTCCCCTCAACTATTGCCTTGGTGGACTTCTCAAAGAAGTCCACTAGGTTCAGTAGGCATGACCTTCCCTTGACAAGCCAAAATGAGATGGGTTCATTGTCTGAAGGTTGCATATGTCTTTATTTATTAGTTCCTTGATAACTCATTCCATGGCTTTATTATATTAGACTAGTTAGACTAAACAGGTCTGTAGTTTCTGGAGCTGGTTTATGGTCCACCCTTGTGAAGTGGGATAGCATTTGCAGTCTTCCATTCCCATAGTACAAAGTCTGTTTGAGGCTGTAGTTGAAAAGTGACTCAAGTGATCCTGATATGTCTTTTTTCAAGGCATTTAGGAGGTAATCCATGATATTGTTGGGACGCAATCAGGCTGTGATTTTTGCCTTAGTGAGCACCAATAGGACATGTATCCTATTAATATTTGAGGGGTTTGTGATAGTAGTTATTTCATGATGGAGGTAGGGGGGATTTGGGGTGAAGTTTGATTAATTTAAATTTGTCAGCCAGCAAACTCACTATGTCACTCTGCTCATTGAAGGTGGCACCACTGACTGCCAGTTTGGCACACTGATGTGTGCTGCCTTTGAGGTTTTTGACATAATTGTAGAAGGATTTGTGGTTGTCTTTAGCATGTGACACTATCTTGATCTCATTATTGGTCTAGATAGACTTAATTATTCATCTTATTTTCCTGTTTAGTTTAGAGTGCTCCTAGTATTATGGGAGCTGTTCTTCCTGATTTTGGCCATGAATTTTTTTCCTTTGGTTATTTATCCTATTAAGCTTCGGATTCCACCAGTGTGCTTGATTTTTACAGGTTTTTTTGGACTTACTTCTAGTAGGTACAGAAGCCTCTATATATGGTTGTACAGGGTATATGTGACAAATTCTGTACTGGTTTTTCTAAACTCAAGGATGGGAGGGGCATTGAATTTTGACAAACTATTGCTTAATAGGATGTAGTTTGCTTTGTTACACAGTTTCCTGTGGTTACCAAGTTGATTTTTATTTCAAAGGAGACAGCTTTGTGGTCCTATTTTACCAGTGAGGATATGACAGTGGGGAGGAGGGTGCAATGCTGTTCCATACTGGTGTGTCCAGGTCCAGTATGTTTGAATCTCTGTGCACACTATCTAGCCAAAAGTATTTGTGTTAATAAAGTCAAAGAATCATGCTTGCAAGTATGAAGCAATGTATATTTCCCAGTCTATACAGAGGTCACTAAAGTCTTCTATGAATAGGTTATCTGGTGTAATAGTGAGTGTCACCAGTAAGTCTAGGTATGAGCTATGGGAATTTACAGACACAGAGGGTGAACTATAGCTTGTTAGGATATGGTATGAGAGTTTGTCTGTGGTGATTTGCATATGGATAAATTCCAGGGCATAGTCTTGTTTAAACAACCTAGAGTTATGCTTGCTGCTAGTATAGACTGAGACTCCTCCACCATTTTCCCTGCTGTACAGCTGATGGGCTAAATGTGTGGAAGGCATTGAATCCTTGCACTGCCAGAGTATTTAGTGCAGATTTAAACCATATCTCTGTAATAGCACTGATGCCTATATTCTGCAGATGACAGCTTATAGGGTGAAGAATTTCTTCTTTAGGCTCATACCATTGATCAATAACAGCTTTAGGTTTCCTTTGGTTTCATTTACAATGGCAGTAGGTTTGTCAATTTGGCATTATCTAAAAAAGGGTCTTAGGTGTAGATAAGGTTTTAGCCCATATTTGTAAGCCTAGGGGAGACAGGTGCAAGCCATCTTTTACAAAGCAGCATGATCTGTTAATCATATCCTCCCATGCTGACAAATATTGAATCCCCCTGTAAAGACATCAGGAGCTAAGCCAGTTCTAGAAGTCAATCATTTTTTCTTGGTGAAGGTAGAATACAGCTCAATGCAATGCATATAACTGCCTAGGACATATATTTAGACAGAACAATGTCTGTCTTTATACAGTCCAGAAAAGTATGTCTCAGGTCACTAATGCCCACATGGACTATGATAGAATTATACTGTGGTATAATGACTTGAGTGTGTGTGCAACTTGGCAGATCCTGGCTCCAGATAAGCAAGTAACCATTAACTTCTCCTTGTTCAGTCTGGTGGGTGAGACATTCTGTGCTGTACAATGGAGTCCCATATGACAAGAGACCTGGGTAATATGCTGGCTTGCCTTATGGGCTTTGCTGTTGGGGTGCCTGTGGGTGTATGCGTATGCGCGGTTGCTGGTGTTACTTTTGCTGAGTGCTTTAGAGATTGCTGAGGATAGGTGTTATTATTTATAGGCTTAGGAGGTCTTTGAGGTTTGGGAAGATTGCTTTTTAGTGCCTCAGCGTAAACTGATCTATGTGTGTAGTGGATATTATGTATGGTGGATGTAGACTATGTGTTCTTGATAAACTGGTCTGTATGTGAGACTAGTGCCTCCATTGAAATTGTGTATGTACATCTCTCACATACTGTGTTTGCTTCTTTAAGGATTAAAGGGTTGCTTGTGAACATAAGACAACTGCTGCATTATCTCAGGATGCGCATATCTACCAAGCTGGCTATGGATGCATTTAGAAATTGCATATCCAGGCTGTTTGGACCTGTGTGTTGGTGCCTACTGTAGGCTGTGGACTGGGTTATACAGAATTCGTCTTGAGTAGTCTCTGGGCTTTGACACTAGACTATGTTAGACTGTACTAGGATTTTATTGTTGTGCTGTTTAATGTGCAAACTAGTTGCCATATGCTTGTTTCCATGCAATGGCTTTGCTTAAGCAAGACTAAGTTACAGGTTTCAGTTCAAAGGATAGTTTAACAGATAAATTTTACTTTCTGGGAATTTGGGTATGTACAAGGCATTATTAAGAAAAATTACTTGTGAATGTAATGCTACAAGAAAACAACTTAAACAAACTAACTTGACAAGGCAATTTCAAGTATTAGGGACCTTTAGAATGATTTAAAGATAAAATCAAATAAAACAAAACTAAAGCAATACCACTCTTAACATTTAGCTGAAGGACAACATAAAATAAATCTCTCATCTGCAAAGGGTAGATCATGATTATCTCAGGACCTCCTCAGAGTGTGGCAGGAGTGCCAATCAGATGGAAGATCTGGCAGAAATTATCAGGAGACAATTTATAGTAAGAACATGGTTTACTCAAGTGCAGGACCAGTTTGCTGAGTTGAAACTTATATGGATATATAGAAAATGATAGGTGGGGAATGCTCTTAAATAGGTGACACAACAGGCAATAGCACTGAAACAGGGGAGGGATGGCTTTGGAAGGCAGATTACCATAAAGGGAAGAAACCAGAGACACAAACTTTTAAAATCACAACAAGAGAAGGGTGAGAAGGTTGGGGAAAAAATTAAACTGGAGTCCTAATACTGTGGTGAGAATTTAAGAAACTTTTAGCTTAATGTCTCAGTGGGAGATGGAACAGACACAATGAACAGTGGAAACCGGTGCAAGGTAAACACAAAGGCACTGGAATGCAACTTTAAGCAGATATATACAGCCATAAAAAGTCCTGAAGCACAACTCTTTGAGCAGAATTCACAATACTGCCACTATGATAATCCCACCACACACTAAGGCACCAGTCAATACAGAAATTTACCAATAATGCTCTCATAAATGATGAAATGAGACTCAAATCTGACAATAGATAACAGTCTTGCCACAACTGTGAATGAGACCAAGAATGAGACCTCAGACGTGATTCAAAATATCCAGTCTTGATAGAATTGTAAATTAAACTACAAGACTAAGGTTCTAGAATGCACTAAGAAAATGCAAAAATAACTTTTTTGGTGAAAACATGGACAAAAATCAGAGAAGTACAAAAATGTATGATCACAGAGGTCACTTTAGGTGCAACTTAAAACATTTAAGCCACATTTAAATAAAAGCTTTCTTAAATATTATACTTCTCTGTAATAATGAAAGTTTTGTTAATGGATTTATGCTAGCCTCCATAAACCGAGATGAATACAATACAGACATTAAACTGTATACATGTTTTATATGTGAAATTTGCTAAAAACTGAAAATAGTCTTAAAGATATTGCCCTCTATTTCCAAGCTCCACCAGCAGGCCTCTATTTTTATTAGGTTTTTCTGTTTTTGCCAGTCTGTTCAGCAAAATGCAGTTCCTCTATTGAGAGCTAGGGCAAACTCAGCTCTCATGAGACTAGATTAGGTAAGTACTCTGAGAATGAATAAACGTTTAATTATTTTCATATTTATATAAATATCTCAAAAAGAAGCAATTAAGTATTAGAGTCATATCAATAGGATATTTTTAACATCATAACTAAAATAATTGTCTCTTAGAAAAAGTGATATATTCTTTGATTTTTAAATGTTATAGCAAAAACAGATTTCTTTAATTGCAAACTGGTATTCACACACTTTAGATGCTGGGGTCAGTTTACATGTAGTGTTATTAGCTCATGAAATGTGTGGCTTATCTCATTTATGCCAGCATCCGTTATAGAAAATCACACCCTAATAACTTAAAAACATCCTCAGAAATTTTCTCATAAAAAATCAAGATAAGAAGCTAAACAATTGTAAATGTCTTGTGAAAAATATCAGCTGTTCAAATGTAGAAGCAACCTTGTTGACCAACATACAGCTTTTACACTATGATAATGGTAAAAACATTAAAGAATTTTAGTCAGAGTATGTCAGCAAAAATAAGAAAAACATTTAGCAAGTATCAAAATGTCTAAACATAAATATTACTGACATAAAATAACAAGCACACAAAACACTGACATTCTAAATATTGCTGAACCAGCAAATGTCCTAAACACTGTTTTGTGCAGGGGATGGGGTGCAGGCCCTCCTGTACCTCCATTTGGGTGATTATACCCCTCAGCCCCCAAACATAAGTATACCAACTCCACAGTTGCACCAAGTCAAAGAAGGGTGATATCTTTATGCAAATAGAAATCACTGATAGTTCACATTAACAACACTATTGGCAGTGACTTCCAACCCTACAAATGTTCTCCCAAAGCACCATGTACCCCAAAACAAAACAAAACAAACTTTGCTACCTTAACCAAACAAATCATAGTGGTATGAAGGTACAGCTGTTCAACTTTAATACAGGTGGGAAGTTTTGCATTTGAAATGCTATGCATTCAGTATTAAACTTTAAAAATATAGTAAACTGTACATTTGGCATAATATATGGAGATTCTAGGTTTATATGTTTCTGTACATTTTTACAAACATCTTTCCACACTGAAATTTCAAATGACTGCAGGTAACTATTTTTTTAATGCTTGTGTTTGAGATATTTACATTAATATGAAAATAATTTAAACATTTTTTCATTCTCAGAGTACTTGCTAATCCAGTCTCATGATAGCTGAGTTTCCCTCGCCCTCAATGGGTGCAATACAGAGGAACTAGTCCTGAACTGGGTGACATCTCAGATGCACACATGCTCTCTGATTTTCATATGAATTGCACAACTATGGTTAATGTGGAGAAACACAAAGTAACCATAACACGTTTGGGATGTGGGAGGAAACCAAAGCACGCAGTAGAAACCCACAGGGACATAAGCAGGATCTGTATACTCAGCACAGAAGGACCTCTAGCCGAAAGCCAATCTGTAAAACATTGAGCTGTGAGGCAGCAATGCTGTCTACTGTACTAATGTGTTACCCCAAATTAGACATATTATTTTAAATTAACATTCCAAACAGCACTCTTTATCTCTTAAACTGCACAAGCTGCAGGTATGTTATTAGTGACAGTTTCAACAGCATCATCTCAGTTTTCAGCAAACATATTTCAATAAATTTCAGGTCACTTCATTCTGTTAATATTAATATGAATTTGGAAATATTATCTTCATATTGACTAGCAAAGAGATAGGAACATTTCTATTATAGTGGATTCTATATGGATAGCTACAGTCCATTTCCCTGTCTTGACTCAAAGCATTTAATAAGACCCTCTATAAAATGTATCTCACTGTCAAGAAAAGGTGAATGAAACTATGAATATTAAGATTAAAAAAGTGTATAGTTAATATATCCTTTTCACTGCATCATAGACAAGCAATCTTACCTGTCATACATTTCCTATCCTTAATCTGTAAGAAACTCTGTTAAAGAACATAGCTTTAGAAAATATGATGTTCTTTGTTAGTGCCAGATACAAAAATAGGTACGAATGATTTAAGGCAGAGATGTAGATTTCTTCTGTTGTAGTCTATGTAATGGAATCTTATAGCAAAGCACAGATACATATGTTTATAGGAAGGGTTAAATTAAGAAAATAATTGTCATTAGAAACTGACACACTGCAACATTTGTAAAGCATTTATATTAAAATAAAAGGATAGCTACCAGTTTTCTTCAGAGAAAATAATGCATCAAAAACTTAAATATGTAGTGTCCTCATGATTTTAGGCATAAAAAGATTATGGGTGGAATTCAATAAAACCTACATGGAGTGATTTTCCATGTAGGCATAGTGTTATGGCCTGAACACGGAACATGGCTGCCAAGCGATCCAGGAAACAGGGCTGAGGGGAGTGCATAGTGTGTGCACATGGAGGTGTCCGCAGAATGCAAATCACCTCATAAGGTGGAGAAAACCATGTAAATGAGGTTGATTTGTGATTCAACAAGCAGAAAGGCACCAGTGTAGGTGCTGTGTCGGTGTAAGAAATGTACACAGTTAGAAACGGTGTAACGGACTGTAAAATTTAAACCGGAGCTGTAAAAGTCCCCCAAAAGGGTGGATATTGCACAGTAGGCATACAAATGGCCAAAACTATGGCCAGTAACTCCAAAAAGCAATGCAATTCAATAACAAATGTATATTTTTAATCACGTTTAAGCAGCATGCAGCAATGGGCAAACATGCTGTTATGCAAATAAAAAAAAAGAAATAATAAGTTTACAAAATTAAAATTAGACATATGTAAAAGTATTGCGTTGTTGTGCCCAGCAGGCAGAGTCATACAATGGCAGGTCAGGTGTAGTGAAGTATCCAGGGTATACGTAATTAGCTGTATGTAAATGAGCCGGGGTTATTGAATAGCAAAAAGGGCCCCCGTGTCTGCAGATACAAACTGTGGTAGGGCTAGAACCATGTTGGTGTTGGCAGAACAGGTAGCTGACATCAAAAGGGGGGAGTGCCACACTATATTGAAGTGGATTGGAGCATAGCAGCACCCATACCTCTCAATTCTGAACAGTTGAGAGGTATGGATTGGAGCATAGCAGCACCCATACCTCTCAACTGTTCAGAATTCTGCAGATTTTCCAGATTTTTGCCTCTTATTTTTGGTCTGTTCCTCATAAATTTCGGATTTTCTGGTAAATCACTGTGATGATCTGGTGACTGAGGTCACTAAATAATGATATATGCTTGAGTTTCAGATTTCAAATCCTTCAGGGAAAATGCATGTTAACACAAACCTTATTATTCTAGCAACTTTCTAAGTTTACAAAAGCAATATTTAAAACCTGTTCCTATTTTGGGGCATTTGTACCCCCACTTTGTTAGGCTTTGTCTAGATTTCTAGCACTAAAAGTTTGAGAGGTATGGCAGCACCTGTTTGCACTCAGCTAAGCACAGATAACCAGGGGTGTGTGTCTGAGACTGCTAAGCTATGCTTATTGGCCAATTCAAATTAATAGGTTTATTGGCTCTTTGATTGCATCTATATAAGCATTTTGTTATTTTGGAGTTATGTCTGATGAAGCAACAGTAGTTGTGAAAGTGCTTACCACTTTGTGTTTGTTTGAATAAATGTTTACTGCGTGTCAGCTTGGTGCAGCTTTTTTTGTTTTGTTACTATTTTTTCTGCATCTTGGTTTTACCCTTAGCCGTTTCTGTGCTCTTTATAAGCTATGCTTAGCCCTGTGGTGCGTGTTTTAGCTAGTTAGAGAAAAGCTAAGCATGCCCATGTACAGGGGAGGGTCCAGACTGCTGAGCAATGTTTACAGTAGCTCTGTGGGTTTGTGAGGTGGGCCGCAGTGCTTATATGTAGAAGAAATACATAAAAAACACAAAAATAAAAGGAAATAGCCTGGGAAAGCCAATCAAGTATAAATGACCGATAAGCCCTGTTCCACTGACACTGGCCCAGTCAAACCCCTCAATAATATACCTGGCAGGTGGAATGTGTCATAGTCAGCCAATCACACAGGCTGCATCTGCAGCATACCAGTATAAAGTATGCATACACCCTTCAGACTGATTTCGCCCACATACTCTGCACCATTGGAGTACACACTTGGGAATTTTAACTGACAAATGATAGGCATGCTGCTGCTCTACTACATCTGTATGCACTAGAGGCTGAGGTCAGTGATGATGATGATGCTGACAATAGGCCCAGACTGAGGAGAAGAGTGTTCAGCCTCAGGATAACCTTTCAGGGGCTACATGAGCTGGAGATAGTAGAGCGCTACAGGGTGGACAGGGACATACTACAGGGAACTCACTGAGCTCTGCCACCCTCACCTCAGACCCAGAGCCAACAGAGGGGAACCCATCCCATTGGAAAGAAAGGAATGTGTAGCCTTAAGAACACTAGGTACAGGTACTTTCCAAAGACCTACCAGGGACATGATGTGGGTCTCACAGGCATCCGCATTCAGGGTACTCCACCTGTTCCTGGATATCATGCTAACCCATGCCAGTTAGCACATTTATTTACTCCGCATCCCTGAGGACAGGACCAGCAATATGCATCTTTTTTTCCATGCAGCACACTAAGCAGAGGTACTGGGTGCCATAGACTGCACTCATGTGCACATCAAAGCACCACCTGGTGAGGAGGGTAGAGTCTACGTCAGCCGCAAGGGGTATCACACCATCAACTGCCAGGTTGTGTGCAATGCCCAGGGCATTATCATGAATGTGTGTGCTGGCAGCCCTGGCAGTTATCACGACTCCCACATCTGGCATGCATCACAGCTGTACCAGACATTTGCCACAGGGGACATTCCATACGGCCATCTACTGGGGGATGCTGGCTATGCGCTGGAACCATGGATGATGACACCCATTAGAAATGCACAAACACCAACTGAAGAACACCATAATGAGGCACATGCACAAACTAGGACCATCATAGAGTGTGTGTGTGGGCTGCTCAAGTCACGGTTCCGCTGCCTCTACATATCTGGTGGAGCCCTGCAGTACTCTTCTGCCACATGTACCCACATGTTCATAGTATGTGCCATGCTACACAATATGATCCTGTGGAAATAGCTGTGGCATGAACATCACAGCCAAGGAAAATACAGCCCCCCCACCAGTGCCAAGGTCCCCATGGGCACAGCGGGACTCGAAGGAGGAACCTCCCAAGCCTCTCCCCATAGGCAGACATAGGCATGCCCAGTACACCCTGGCCTTGGCAAAGAGGCAAAGCATAGCCCATGCACTGACAACCTAGTGAACCAGGGACTGACACCTCACTCTGACTCACATACATAGTAAAAAGGATGCCAGCAACACCACACAACCTGTACCACCTGTACCTTACAATGTCTAGGCTGTGTACTGTATGCATCCAACAGAGTCAGCCCTGAAGCACAGTTCTCCCAACTGCTGCAGGCACAGGGTAAGTCACTCTTCTTTACAACAAATGAATGGGGTAGTAGACTGTGGTAGCATATGTATAGACCTGCCACATGTATGCAAGGGAATGGAGTGGGCTACCAGGATAGCTGGAGACAACTGATAGCTTTGTGGGACAACAGGAACCCTCTACCTAATACTGACTGCCCCATAATATGAAGTAGGCCCCATCCAGCAAAACCCACTGCACTATGTGAGGGAATTACAAATACTGGGGTCACAGGACTGATGCTTGACTGTCAATGCTAGAGTCCCCTATTCCCAACACACTCATGTTCCTATACAACTGTAGTAACAAGTATGCTTGCAAGGCAATACCAGCAGACCACATGATCCCTGGTCTGTCCCAATCATCCTGGTGACATGTACCAGTTCCCCAATATGCAAGGGTCAATGTGCTATGTATGTCTGTGGTTGATAGTGTCAGGAAGTAATGTACACTGTCGGGTGGCTGTTGTGGCTTAGTGGACTAAGTACATTACCATGGTTGATAGGGTACATGGTTCAAGACTGACTGTGCCCACTCTTTTGCATGTGAGCTGCACCTATTTTAGGAGTTCTACAGACTGTGCATATGTCAGTATTTGTTACTTAAGAAAGCTGGACAAAGCCTGAAACAATGGGGGGACAGGGGGCCAAAGATATGGACAGTACACATCTCTGAGTAACCTAGATGGTGGCTAGTAGAAAAGCAGGTTGTAACAAGTCAGTGTAGCACCAGGATATAAAGGTTGTCACATAACTGTGTCGGCACTTACAACAAGTCAGTGGGCACCATCCATACCCCACAAATGTACAGAGGTTTGCAGAATGTCCACATTTATACCTCATATTATCTGTTCTGTTTATGATAACATTGCAGTTGTCTGGCATACTATTGGTACATCAATGAAGGTTGCTATGAAAAAATAATGGCAGACACTTGAGATGCAGACATTATACCCATCAGAAAATTCAATCTAATACAAAACCATTCTACCAACTGTCCAAGTTTGTAAGAGCAATATTAAAATCCCGTCCTCATGTTTGGGCCTGTGTCCTACTGTTATATATGGCCCTGTCCAGATATCTGGCTACAAGAGTCTGACAGGTATGAGCAACATGTAGCCTTATAGTAAGAATGCAACACAAACCATCTGAGGACCACAGCAGTTGTATGGGGCACAATGCTGAACAACCTGCAAAACAGGTACAGTCAGAGGTGTGAGGTCCATAACCCTGTATGTGGTGTTACATCATCTACCCCAGTCACAGCATACCTACAACTACATAGAGCAGCAACTGTGGACAAAGGCAGAAACTGGAGCAGGGCAGGACAATGGGCCACATATAAGAGGAAGGAGGAGCCAGACAAATGTAGAAAGCGCAGAATAGAAAAGTTTGTGCAGTAGCATGGGTTCCCTGCAGTGTATGGAGTCAGTAACCCAAATGTCTGTCAGTGGTTACCCACATCAATCTATAATGATCTGCCAGTGACATACCAAGAAATCACATTGCTATATAAACTGTACCAGACATATTATGCAAAACTCTGTTCAGTCCAATACACTCTGTACACACCCTAGATAATCGTCAGATATTAAGGATAGCACACAGCCAGGAAATCCATCAGGCATTATATCAGAGAGGTTCAGCAGCCAATTGGCTGTAGCACACAAAATCCTGGACTGGAGTACAGGTAGGTCTGGCATGGAGTCCCATTGTAAGTACTGGTGGTCATACTGGGCATGCTCCTACACTTAGCTAATTTCAGCCCATGTTTGAACCCACATCTGACTATAGAACAGTGTAGTCCATATATCCCTGTGCATACAGACAGCTATGTATACCTTAAATGTCTCTCCCTAGCCCCATCAGCCATAATAACCCTTATCTCTCTGTATGTGCCACATATAAGATATATCTGGCTCTGTTGAGTTTTATATACATACATAATATATAAGTAACATATATAAATATATCATATAGAGAGGCAGAGACTGTGGGAGGAGGAGAGAAAGAGAGAGAGAGAGAGAGAGAGAGAGAGAGAGAGAGAGAGATACTCTGAAAGGCATACTCTCTGAAAGGCATACAGTGATGTAGTGCTGCAGCCACTTGTACACTTATAACCAATGGCATGTGCAAATAGAAGGGTGAGCTTCAGTGTATAATAGTAGGTAGGTAGGGGTTCTAATCTCACATCAGCCACCCTGTGTATCTATTTCACGTACAGCAGAATACAGACACCCAATAAGCCTATGTCTGTGTAATGGTCACTCATTTTATGGACCTGTGACTATTGTCCTCCACAACAGTGGCCTCCCTGTCAGCAGTTACTGATGTCATCTACCACAAGAGCAGTGGCAGACACTCTCAAATTGCATAAGCGTGGTATATGCAATAAATACGTAGTATTATAGTTTAGACAGTTAGATAGGTGGTGGCTGTAATCCCCCCAATGACAACACAGTCAGTGTGTGTGTGTAAATATATCTCCTTGTGGCCATGTGTATTTCTTGCCTATGTATCTGCAATTCCAATACATTTTATGGTCTGTGCCTACCTGTGAACCCCCTATTGGCCTACTTTACAGGGCCTGCTGATGTCATCCACCTTTGAAGCACAGTTACACACTGCCCAAACACATAAGCTCTGTGGTACATGTGATAAGTATGTAGGACTGTAGTGTCAACAAATAGAAACACAGTGGTTCTAATCTCAACAACGGCAACTCAGTGAGTGTGTATGTAAGTATAATCCACTGCACCTGTGTGTATTTTTTGCCTATGTGTCTGCAATGCCATTGCATTTTAAGGCCTGTTCCACTCTGTTAACCCCCCAGTGGATTATTATATAGAGCCTTCTGATGTCATCCACCTTAGATGCACAGTTAGACAATCTCCAGATGCATGAGCTCCATGGTACATGCATTACGTGTGTAGCGCTATAGTACATACAGCTAGATAAGTATAGGGTTCTAATCTCAGAACTGGCAACTCTGTGAGTGTATATTTGTTTGTGTGTGTGTGTGTGTGTATGTGAAGCATAGCCCCTGTAGCAGTGTGGCTGTCTTGTGTGTGTGTGTGTGTGTGTGTGTGTGTGTGTGTGTGTGTGTGTGTGTGTGTGTGTGTGTGTGTGTGATGGTTATACCATTTTGAGGGCTGTCCCACACTGTGGACCCCCCCATTGCATTACTTTACAGGGCCTGTTGATGTCAACCACCTTAGATGCACCATTAGACACTCTCCAGGAATACAAGCACTGTGGTGTATGCGATAAGTATGTTGTGCTATAGCACATGCACATAGATAGGAAGGGGTTCTAATCTCACAATCAGCAATTCTGTGAGTGTGTATGTATACATATCCCATGTGGCAAGTCTTGCTGCGTGTGGGCAATGGTTATACTATTTTAAGGGCCTGTTAACCCTTACCCATTGGCAACCTATTCAGTCCCTACAGATGTCATACACCTTAGAAGCACAGTTAGACACGTCTTAACCACAATAGCATGGTAGCACATGCTATAGGTATGTTATTCTATAGTATACATAAATAAATAGGTGGGAGTTCTAATCTCAAAACAGGAAACTTTGTGTGTGTATGTATATCCCCTTATATCAGTGGGGTTGTCTTGCCTGTGTTTTTGTGCTACAGTTATACAATTTTAAGGGCCTGTGCAAACCTGTTAAACCCCTCAGTGGTAACCTTTACAGCACCTGCAGATGTCATCCACCTGAATAGTAGTGGCAGACACTGCAAAGACATATAAGCTCCATGGCGCATGTAATATGTATATAGTGCTATCGTATATAAAACTAGGCAGGTAGGAGTTCTACTCTCAACAAGGGCAGTTCATGAGTGCGTGTGTGTGTGTGTGTGTGTGTGTGTGTGTGTGTGTGTGTGTGTGTGTCTGTGTCTGTGTGTGTGTGAACAGACTGATTTTGTTAGGGCCACCATCATGCCTCTCAACCCCTTAGAGCAAGAAATCAGGATAAAACCATACAAAAAAGTGGGACAAAGGCCAAATAATAGGGACAATATTTAAATATTGCTCTTATAAACATAGAAATTTGATAGGATAATAGGTTGTGCATTAACATGAATTTTCTGAAGGGTATGAATTCTGAAATTAAAATATCTGTCATTATTGTCTAACTTCAGCTAGAAAAACCATATTGTTATGAAAAATGGACCAAAAATATGTAGCAAACAACAGGATATTCTGCAGAAATGTGTACAGGTGAGAGGTATGGCCACCAATTGTTCCACCATGCAGGTTGCAGTCCACATTTGACCAGGTGTGACCTGCAAACACAACTCAAACAATGCAGAAGTCCCAATAGCGTAGGACAACAGACATTTCTTAAAGTTATCTAATAGTTGCATACAGCAGTTATTTTACATCAGAAAACCCTTAATGTTATGTGAAATAGCATAAGCTATGGAAATGTGGCAAAAATAAGCTGTCATATTGGCAGACCAAGGTAAGTCCTCTCCAACACACTTGCCGTGTGTATGGTTTGTCCTACCAATTCTCACGATACTACAAGAAGTGTCCCACATTGCACATTTGATAAGGTGGTAACCCTACTTTGTGTTGCCTATGTGTGTGCAATATGTAGACATGAGTAGGCCCTGTCAGTAGCTGCCACCCCCAATGACCAACATGTATCTAGGCATGAAAGCTAACAGCCACCACTCACATTTGCAGGTACTGCCTAAGGCTGTGGTGACTGTAAGTTATGTGCTGACTGCTATTCACCCACCAACTGATGTTAGCACACTGCAATAGAGCCTTACATCAGGTATGGAATAGTGGCAATGTGCTGGCCTCAAGCTGAACACAGAAAACAGTACCATCATACCATATGGCAAGGACATGGCCCCACTAATTCCCACATCAACGACAACCCCATAAACACCCAACCTGCATTGAGAGACCTGTTTACTCAGGTTGATAACACTGTTGCATTCAGCCATCAAGTAGCGGCAGTGGTAAGAAAAGTCTTGTACATGGTTCACCACATAGGTAAAGTGAGTGCATCCAGAAAAAAGGTGGACATTATCTCTGTATAGCCCTCAGTCAGTACAACAATAATTTAGTACCATGGCCCGCTTGATATGTACCTATCCAGACATCTGCAGCAACTGGAAAGGCCATTGTAATACCCCCAAAGGTAATCTATGGCCTCCAACACGTGTTCCATGCAGACAGCCTTGAATCAGTAGTGCCCCGTGTGATGCCCGTGCCCTGGCCCAGCAATCAAGGATCCTCAGTCCTCACTACTAACACCAGAGAGGGTGTCTCATATATGAAGAAAGGATAACAAATACACACAGTAAAGTGCAATTTCTCTTACGAGCACACAGAGATCACAGTCAGTTTGGGGCTGGTTGCTCCCTTGCTCTCCAGGTCCCCAATAAGACTCCTCACTAGCACAGCTATAGGGTCCAGATCTCAGCCAGCTGGGCAGCTAAAACCTCCAACACTCTCTCTTTCCAACCAGTGCTTCATGTTCCTGCCCAAGTAGCTTACACACACTTTGAGATAAGAGTTTATACAACCACACAGACACTCCTGGGAAAGGCTGACACAGGTTCTCCAGCTGTGCACCTATTAGCCAGACTATATGTACCACATGCCACCACCCACCTAATATTTATCAGCTACTCAAAGGCCCTTAAAAGGGTGTCCAATTATTACTGTGCAATATTATTATCCAATTGGTAGTTTAACTAAACAGTCAAGGCTTATTGGAGTGACTTGGTACAGTAATCACTATAAATAGGCAATGTACTCTAGAGATTTAGCTATCTCTACACAAAACAGCCACAGTTTTAAAATATTTAATAGTAAATAATAAAAACATAAGACAATACTTCTTACTACACAGTGCTAGACTAGAGTTCAGGGATCACAGAGAAATACTTAAAATAATTCGGTAGTACAATTCTGACATCACAGAAAAACACTTAGTCTAATCTTTCTAGTTTCTAGCTATTTCTAAAAGAAAACACAAGTCTAAGATAAACTTACATAAGAAAACAGGCAGAGTGCTGATGAGTTGGATGGTCAAGACAAAAATGTTTAATAATCTCTGGTTCTTTCTGTTTAAAATGAAATTGCACTTCTGATTCACATTACATCATTCTTCACACTTTAATGGGGTTCCCAGGCTACACATTACATCATTCTTCACACTTCCCTGGGTTTTCAGGCTAACAGAAACTGCATTTACATTCTTAACATCTCCTTTTGTTATCTTGCAGCTGGTCAGGAAGTAGAACAATAAAAATACATTTGCATGTTTAAATCTAGCAACTTTACTCTTGGTTAAAACAATAGAAAGAATTTATTTATCTAGACCCTTCAGCACCACTGTCTACATCAAAGGGTCACCACATGCTTTACTTTGGTCAGCAGAGTGTAATGTTGTCACATTTTTTTCCCAGTTCCACATGTAATACTATTTCTTTACATGTAAGACAACAAGTCTGTAGTTTACATTCATATTTACAAATGTCAGAATTATCTGCAAAATTCTATCTGGCTAGGCTGGCAGCCTTCATCTATCTTTACCCACTCTTCACATATCTCCCCCTGGGTATCTCAAGCTAGTTTTTCAAGTGACCCTTGATAAACACTGCTTGAGAGGGTTAGGTCTATCTTAGTGTACCTTACCCCATTCCCTGTCTTGAGAGCTCATCTGCATTGGCATTGCTAACCCCACTGCAGTGCTGCACTGACATATCATATGCTTGCAACCCCAGGCTCCATCTTAGCAACTTGGCATTTTGCTGGCTGGCTCTGTTTAACCATGTTAGGGGGTTGTGATCGGTCATTTCATTTTCTTCCATACAGATAAGGCTGAAGTTTTTGCAGTGCCCACACTATGGCTAGACATTCCTTTTCTCAGCTGCATAGCATTCCTCCCTGGGTTGGAGCCTATGACTGAGATAAACCACTGGGTGCTCTTCTCCCTCTGAAGAAATCTGGTTAAGTACAGCCCCACCCATGGTTCAAAGCATCCACCTGCACAACAAATTATTTGCTGTAATCTGGACTGGCTAACAGAGAGGGTCCTCCCAAAGCTTCTTTAAGCTTCTGGAATTGCTGCTCACATGCTGGGGTCCACACTACCTTATCTGGCCTGTTCTTCCTTGTCAGGTCTGTGAGGGGAGCAGCTATGGTACTATAACTGGGGACGAACTTTCTGTAGTACCCTGCTATCCCTAAAAATGCCCTCACCTGCTTTTTAGTAACAGGTGCAGACCATGCCTGAATGGCTTCCACTTTGGCAGGTTCAGGTCTTATCTTACCAGTCCCACTCTATGTCCTAGGTAGGAGACCTCTGCCATACCCACCTGACATTTGCTCAGCTTAATGGTCAACCCTGCCCTCTGTAGATTGCCCAGCACCTCTCTGACATGCTGAAGGTGCTCTGGCCAGGAATGGCTGTAGATGGCAATATCATCTAGGTAAGCAAGGGCAAACCCTCCTGCTCCTGCCAGGATATGGTCTACCAGCATCTGGAAAGTTGCTGGGGCATTCTTCACCCCCAAAGGGCATCTTTGTGAACTCATATAAGCCAAAAGGAGTCACAAAGGCTGACTTCTCTCTAGCACTGGGAGTCAAGGGCACCTGCCTGTACCCCTGGGTAAGATCAATGGTTGTAAGATACTTAGCCCCACCCAGGTGCTCTAGGGCCTCATCTGTCCTAAGCATGGGGTAAGCATCTGACTCTGTGCAACTATTTAATTTCCTGTAGTCCACACAGAACCTGGTGCTGCCATCCTTCTTTGGCACCAGAACCACTGGGAAGGCCCAGGGACTGTTGGACTCTTGAATCACCCCTAGTTCCAACATCTCCTGTGTCTCCTACCTCAGAGTCTGTTTGACTCACTCAGGCACTCTATATAGGGCCTGCCTAATAGGCCTTTGGGGTCCTGTATCCACTTGGTGCTGCCTCAGGTGGATGCACCCTGGTTTCCCAGTGAACATGTCCCTATATTCCTGCAACATTGCTCGGATTTCTCGAACCTGGGTAGGAGATAACTGCCAGGATATTGCTATCCCTTCCACTGATGTGTCAGCCCAAACCTCACTGAGGAGATCAGTCACCAGATCTCCCTCAGACTCCTCGTGCAATCCACTGCAAATGCTCAGCACAAGGGTATCCCTATTATGGTAAGATTTCATCATGTTAACATGGTACAATCTGTGGCCCTGCCTGCTGCCTAGCAGTTCCACCATGTAGTTAACATCACTTACCTTTCTTACCACCTTGTAGGGTCCCTCTCAAGCTGCTTGCAGCTTGTTGTGTCTGACAGGAATGAGAACCATTACCGGCTGCCCCATAGCATACTCTCTAGCTCGAGCATTCCTGTCATACCACACCTTTTTCTGTTGTTGGGCTTCTGACAGGTTCTCCTGGGCCAAGCCCATGAGTTCCCTGAGCCTTGTCCTGAGGTTTAGGATGTATGCCACAACAGACTCCTTGTGAGACTCTCACTCACCTTCCCATTCACCTCGAATTAAATCTAGAGGCTCCCCTCACCCTATGTCATACAGCAACTCAAAGGGTGAAAACCCTGTGGACTCACGGGGAACCTCTCTGTAAGCAAACAACAGATGGGGCAAATATTTGTCCCACTCCCTCATAAACTGATCTGCAAATGCCCATAGCATGGATTTGATTGTAGAGTTTAACCTCTAAACAAGACCATTAGTCTGGGAATGGTAGGGGGTGGTCTTCATGTGCTTCACCACACAGGACTTCCACAGACAAGCCAGCAGGTCTGACATGAAACTGGCACCTCTGTCAGTCAGTATTTCATTTGGGAAACCTACCCTGCTGAAAATCTCTAACAAAGCATTTGCCACCTTCTCTGCCTCAATGGAGGACAAAGCCACCGCCTCAGGGTATTGTGTAGCATAATCCACTACCATTAGGATATACTTTTTCCTGTGGAACTTGGGGTACTCAGAGGACCCACAATATCCATAGCTACCCTCTGAAATGGCTCCTCAATCACAGGCATAGGCATCAAAGGAGCTCTCACCTTGTCTCCTGACTTGCCTACCTTTTGGCACTGCTCACAGGTCCTGCAGTACCCTGTTACATCTCTGGAAATTCCAGGCCAATAGAAGTTCTGCATAATACACCTCTTTGTACGTTTTATGCCGATATGACCTGCAAAGGGAATATCATGGGCTATGGCTAGAAGTGTCAGATGGTAGGCTCTAGGCACTACCAACTGCTGTACTCTCTCACATTCTAGCCCTCCCTCAGGGGTCCACTCTCTGTATAGTAACCCTTTGTCCCAGTATACCGATTCCCCCTTTCTTTGAGAATCAGGTACCTCCCTAGCTACCTGCTTCAGGCCTTGCAATGTAGAGTCTGAGAGCTGAGCCTGTCTCAACTCTATCCTTGTAACCCTTCCCAGCTCCCCTTCCACAGGAAGTCTGGCATCCACTGACAGTGGTGCCTCACTGTCATCCTGGGTACTAATACTCACTTCTACCTTTGCAGTCACTCTGTCCAAGTGACCATCAGTACCCCCAAACAGCTGTGGCCCACCTTCAGGCTCACTGCTAAAGGGTAGCTCCCTCCCTGAAGCAACCACCTCATCAGTCCTGGCTGCAAGTATGCAGTCTGTCTGGGTCTCCCCAGGCTACCAGACCCACATGTGTGTCTCCTAGCCTGACTGCGTGTAACTGCATAAGCACATGGTACTGCCTCATCCAAATCCTTCCCTCTCAGGACATATGCAGGATGGTAGTTTAGTACCCCTGTTTTCTCAAGACAACCATACTATTGGCATTTTGTCTTTCCCACTTACTGGCTCCCTCACCTTTTGTTCCCCCCTTGCCTCCATGGACACCTGTATGCCACATGGCCCCACTGGTTGCATTCAAAACATTTAACCCTAGCTCCTGGACATGTAGCTGGACTAGTGGCTTCCCTTGCTACTGGCAGATTCTGTTGGGGCAGTCTGTGCTGCCCACAATGGGTTCCTTTAGACCCATGAGCAGTACTGGAGGTCCCCTTCCTGTGCAGGGCTGCCCTGCTTGCCAGGTATAGGTCTCCCTTTTACCCCAATTCATCTGAAGTAGCACATTGTCTATCAGCTAACCAATCCTCATGTCCTCAGGCAAAGTGCTAAGGGCTTGTTCCCTCACCAAAAGGTCTGCCAGCCCTTCAAAAGTGGCGACCTGACATCTACTCACCTACCTATGGAAATAAGTGCTCAGTTCAGCAACATATTCACGCACTCTTTCATCTGCCTCGCGTCTATGCTCACAAAACTTTTTCCTATACGTTTCAGGTGTTAGCTTAAAAAACTCTAATAGACAATTTTTACAGCAGTATAATCAAAACATGCAATGTCAAACATATTAGACAATTCAGTTACAGCTTTACCATGGAGTAAGGGGGTCAGGAACCGTACCCAGAGCCTTTGGTCAACACTATACTGTTTGCATATCCTCTCAAACATATGAATGAAACTATCAAATTTATCCCCCTCTTTAAACTGCAAAAGAAATTTACTGACCTGTTGTGCTTCTGGGGTCCAGTTACTACCTTCCCCATTACCTCCATGACTCTGGCGAAGAGTCAGCATTTCTCTCATATGCTTCCTCTGCCTCTCCTTTTCCTTGGCTTCCATCTCCAAATGCCTAGCCTCCAACTCAAGTCTCTTTAGCTCCAGATGGATTTTTAAGTCCTCTGCAGAAAGGTTGAGCTGTCCATTCTCTGAGGGTATTATATATCTCCACTGCCAGTCCAACTGTCCTCCTGGTTGCTGTTTTCTGATGCAGCTGTAACCAAGGCTGCAATCAGGTCTGCCTTAGTCAGGTTTCCATGCACCAGTCCCCTAGCCAGGCATATCTCCTCCAACTGGCTCCTTGTTAGATTTCCATACTCCTCTGCTGATGTGCTGCCTGCTCACCCTGACTAACTAAGCTAACAAAAGAAATAAAACAATTGTGATCTGAACTCTGGGTATTCACTGCATGGCTGGTTTAGAGTACAAAACACCTTCAAAGCTCACTGTACACAAGCTACAAGAATTCACTCTACCCACACCACTACAAGCCAATTAACATTTGTAACCAATTAATATGTGATGTGGCTATCCCACCTCTTCCAAACAATTAATATATGGTGTGGATATCCCACCACTGCCAAACAATTAATATGTGATGCCCGTGCCCTGGCCCAGCAATCAAGGAGCCTCAATCCTCACCACTAACACCAGAGAGGGTGTCTCATATATGAAGAAAGGATAACAAATACACACAGTAAAGTGCAATTTCCCTTACAAGCACACAGAGATCACAGTCAGTTTGGGGCTGGTCGCTCCCTTGCTCTCCAGGTCCCCAATAAGACTCCAACTAGCACAGCTATAGGGTCCAGATCTCAGCCAGCTGGGCAGCTAAAACCTCCAGCACCCTCTCTGTCCAACCAATGCTTCATGTCCCTGCCCAAGTAGCTGACACACACTTTGAGATAAGAGTTTATACAACCAAACAGACACTACTGGGAAAGTCTGGCACAGGTTCTCAAGCTGTGCCCCTATTACCCATACTATATGTATCACCTGCCACCACCCAGGTAATTTTTATCAGCTACTCAAAGGCCCTTAAAAGGGTGTCCAATTATTACTGTGCAATATTATTATCCAATTGGTAGTATAAATTAAACAGTCAAGGCTTATTGGAGTGACTTTGTACTGTAATCACTATAAATATGCAATGTACTCTAGAGCTTAAATTATCTCTACACAAAACAGCCACAGTTGAAACATTTTAAAATATTTAATAATAAATAGTAAAAACACAAGACAATACTTCTTACTACACAGTGCTAGTCAAGAGTTCAGAGATCACAGAGAAATACTTAAAATAATTTGGTAGTACAGTTCTAACGTCACAGAAAAAACACTTAGTCTAATTTTTCCAGTTTCTAGCAATTTCTAAAAGAAAACACAAGTCTAAGATAAACTTACATAAGAAAACAGGCAGAGTGCTGATGAGCTGGATGGTCAAGACAAAAATGCTTAATAATCTCTGGTTCTCTCTGTTTAAAATGAAATTGCACTTCTGATTTGCATTACATCATTCTTCACACTTTCATGGGGTTCCCAGGCTACACATTACATTATTCTTCACACTTCCCTGGGTTCCCAGGCTAACAGAAACTGCATTTACATTCTTAACATCTCCTTTTGTTATCATGCAGCTGGTCAGGACGCAGAACAATAAAAATACATTTACATGTTTAAATCTAGCAATCTAACTCTTGGTTAAAACAATAGAAATAATTTCTTCATCTAGACCCTTCGGCACCACTGTCTACATCAAACGGTCACAACATGGTTTACTTTGGTTAGTAGAGTGCACTGTTGTCACATTTTTCCCAGTTCCACATGTAACACTATTTCTTTACATTTAAGACAACAAGCCTGTAGTTTACATTCATATTTACAAATGACAGAATTATCTGCAAAATTCTATCTGGCTAGGCTGGCAGCCTTCATCTGTCTTTACCCACTCTTCACACCCCACTTGGTATTGGACAGGTTGTCCACAGGTGGGCTGTGGCAGTCCTAGACGGCAATTTTGTGTCCAGCCCTTCAGCAGCTGTCCCATATATGTGATTCTAACTCTTCATGCATTACCAGCATGACAGGCCTGAATCTGATATGCAACATCAACAAAACCTGCAGGGGAGACAGGTTTCTCTTCCAAAGGCTTCCCTGTTTCAGGAATGCACTTCCTAGACATGTCAAACAGAGTATCATGCAGACCCTCATCAAGTGCATCCGTGATGAGTGGATGGGAAACCACAAATCTGTCCCAGGGGTTGCACCCGTGCCTCTCAATGACAGGGAAAGCAGGTGCTGATTAATGATTCTGTCAGGGATAAAGTAATGGCTAGGCTTGTAAGGGATCCAGGGGCATTACTCTAGTAACCTTTTATGATCCTATGAACCTGTGATTCTACGGAACTCCCAGGTGACATGTATCAAGAGCAGCATGCTCTGTTAAGTGGTATGCATGCAAGATTACACTGTTCACTCCCATTGTTCCTCACACACCAGTCTACACATATGCACCTAGGTAACCATGCACATACACAGTCGTACCTTGGTGATGTCACATTTCCGCATTGCCACTATGCCATCCTGAGCTGCTGTATTGGCAGCAGGTCCTCACAGATACCTGGAACAGAAACAGAATAAGGTCTGGGATAAAACAATCAGTCAGCAATACAAACAGCAATACAGCATCATGGCACAAAGGTGCATACACTTTGATGCATATGCATGACAATTGCCAGGAGACAGCACCTTACAGGGCATAACACTACTGTACTACAGACTGCCATTAAGTGTATTATATTCACCCTGTGCATCAGACACATAATAGCATGTCTCTGTATTGATGGTGTGGATGGCAGGGATGTGGCACAAGTATCATCACATGCACAGGATGTGGTGTGGGGTTGCCAAAGACCTAGGCTTTGCCACACAGTTGACATTGTGTGTGTGTGTGTGTGTGTGTGTGTGTGTGTGTGTGTGTGTGTGTGTGTGTGTGTGTGTGTGTGTGTGTGTGTGTGTGTGTGTGTGTGTGTGTGTGTGTGTGTGTGTGTGTGTGTGTGTGTCTGGAGGGGTGCTAGTCACCTGGGCCATGGAGAGGAGCTGTGTGTGTGTGTCTGGTGGTGACCTGCATGTGACAGTGATGTGTGAGTGTGTGCATGTACACAGTCAAGTCATGTGCCAGCCCTACACTAGGGTATGTTCATAGGTTCATAGGTTCATAGGTGTTTACTAGGCTAACAACCACAAGGGACTTTTTAAGCCTAGCCATGCATCCCAAATCTCTTACAAGTTTTGAGTACAGCTGTGGACCATACATGGCAGAATGTACACTTCACTGCTTCCAGCCATGAACATGGGAACTGGTTCCACCAGGAGTTGCACTGAAACTACCATGCCCAGGGTCAGATGTGGTACTACTTGCTGATGGTGACCAGTGTCTGCTGAGTCTGTGTCCCTCATGGGACCACCCAGGACCATGTACCCATGGCCTGCCACATTGTAGTGTGGACAGCACCTTCTTTTCATTAGTGCTGGTGGTTCTGCCACTATGGGAGTGTAACTGTGCATGGCCATGTGGACTCTCAGCAGATGTTGTTGCTGACCTACATCCATGTGTCCAACACCCTACTCTCAACACATTTTCAAGCACAGACATTGCACAGTTAAGGACTGACAATGTCTCACCTCACCGTCTATCCACTACATCAGTGAAATGACGTAAGGCATCACCGATGCCATGGATGGAGTCATGCATGCCAGGCAGTGTGGCATCCATGACCCTGAGCATCCATCTGGTGTGCTGCTCGCAATGTGGCTGTGCCTCCATGATGGACCAAAACATGCATCAATTCGAGTGACATGTGCTGTGACACCTCTAACAGATGCTGGATGGGCAGCAGTCCTCCTTTGAGCACCCCTGTCAATCTGCAAGTGTGGGACCTCACCATTTCTCTGGCTATGGCTAGTGTCTTCCAGTCACAAATGCCATAGTCACCACACTCTCCTGTTTGATGCCACTGACTGTCCAATATCTGTGGCTGCTGGGGACTGGGTATGTGTGGGCATACTGACTGTGTGCGAGGGCATTGGCAGAGGAAGTATGATGTCAACCAATGGGACAGATTCAGCCCCCAACAACCCCACATGTGCCTCACTATGGCCAGCATCATTGTCAGAGTCCGACGAGACACTGACATCAGGTTGTGAGGGGGACACACTCCAGCCCCCATGGTCACCTTTGAGGGGAAGACAACATGACTACATTAATACCTGCACTATAATGTCTGCTGATCCGCACACACACACGCACACACACACACACACACACACACACACACACACACACACACACACACACACACACACACGCACACACACACACACACACACACGCACACAAACACAGACACACACACACACACACAGATGAGGTGCCACAAATACATTATGCAGACCACACCTTATGATTGATGCCATGCACAGCACACAAGCAGACCACAACTGACGCACACAAGACAGGCCCTTAACAACATGCTGTGCAGCTATTGTCCAGTTAATGTTGCTAGTACTATACATCTGTGAGATAAGTGACATGTCCATGTATGTGATGGACCTTCACCTAAATCACAGTGCAGCCGTTTCCACAATAGTAATGCACCCCTTTATATCAGACTGCCTACACCATCACAAAATTACATGCTAATATGTTACAGCTCCTGCAAATATGCTACTGTGATTACCAATGTAATGCACTGCAGTGAACCCCTCCACAAGTTAATATGCAAGTATTGCAATATGGCTAAGCTTAACAGTTGTGTCTGTGGCAAACTGGCAGCCCTTAACATGCCTAGGATATAGCTGAGTTGTAACAAAACAGTTCCACATTCACTGGCTACAGGATGATGGACCCCAGCCACACTAGAAGTACCTATGGATTTGTGGGGGAGAGGTATTGTCAGCAGACAGAAATGTAGCATTCGAACAGGATAATATGTGCATATATCAACATGTACAGTACAAACTGTGATACTACCCACATTGCTGACATTCACAATATGTGTGCACACATGTGCATTACAACCCCCCCCCCCGCAAATGCAGATTGACCTAACATATGTCTACAGGTATGCAGAGGCTGCCACTATGAATGCTACAGTATTAAAGTGATGACCACAGGAGGCTTACCTGGATGCTCCTCTGCTGTGGAAGCTGTGCCACCCACCTCCACAACATATGGTGTTATTGATTCTTGTGAGATGGTGGCTGAACCCAAGTTTGCCAGGAACTCCTCTGTGTCTGAGAGTGGTTGTTGTGTAGCAGGCCCTCCACTGGTGTCAGCATGGTCCATGGCCACAGCTGCGGCCCTTTGCTGTGCATGATGTATCAGATCAGTGACCCAATGTTGGACCTGCTCATAGCTCCTGTCATGCTGGCCCACATGATTCACCAATGCCATGAGGTCTGCGCACAGTGCAGCATGTTCTTGCTGGTTATGGTAAGTTCTTGACAACAGGACCTGGTGATGGAGTCTTAGGGGATCAATTATGGCAGCAGACTTTGCTTCTGAGAAAGGTGGATTCCTTCAGCGGTACATCCCTCCTGAAAGACATGAAGAGGGGAACACATCACAGGACTACATACATTGCTCATCATTATGTACACACCCTGCACATCCACATTTGCCAGCACTATCCACCGCTAACTCCCACATCATACCCCACCATCTGTTACCACAGTATGTATATGACTATCAGCAACATAGTGATAATGCCATGCATTGCCCTCCTGATCTTGATGTTTCCTGCTACTTGCTGCATATCCTACAAGGTGTTCAAATGCATTTTCCTGTTGCACCTACTATTGCTTCTCCATAGTCTGTCTACATTGCATGCAGTGGTGTCAGCCTTCTACTTTTGTAATAAGCACCTGGGCTGTATGTCTATCACTTAGGTCTCCCTGGCCTTCCTCCCTCATATTCTGAAATATATGGCTGGACAATGCCTTACAGTTTCCCCTGCCAGTCTGGTTGATATGGGCATCCTGGCACAGTGTAGCACCTGCCTCATGTACACGGATGGACAACCATCTACAAACACCATCAAGGAACACACTGTGGGAGAGATGCAATGACATTAGGAACCTACAGTCCATGCTCTCTCCCTGTCAAGCCCACATATCCGTCCCCAAATAGGTTGTCGACACAATCAGTACACCTCACACACTACCCACACCTACACAACACGCACACATACATATGCAAAGGTCCTCAACATACACATCCACAAACAAAGGAAACCTTTGAAGCAAATCCACATGTGAACACCAGAGACCTACACAGCACATACCACACACAGCCACACACCTGTGTCTCACAGCCATGAAGGCATCACCACATATCAAATATATTACACATAGGAAACTCCATTGTGAGCCACACTGATGTGCCTCTCACCAGGCTGTATATGTGGATGGTCACAGTTACTTGTGTGTCAGGTGACAGAATCCACCATATCACATATGCATTGCTGTCTCTCACCAACAGGTACTGTCATGAGTCTGTCACAGTCCATGTTGGTGTGCCTGCCCTGAGATGTACTTCCCTGGACTATATGCAGTGAGACATGAGTGAGCACGCTGATTATGTCCCTAGCCTTATGCAGCATTTTGCTGTCACACAGACTGATGCCTCAATACAATCAGGAAATGAATGACCTTAACATGTGGCCTGTTATCTCATGATATTTCAGGGGTTTATAGTACCTGAGAGCTTGGGATGATATGGTCAACAGACCATGATGCTTTACCAGAGATGGCCTCCATCTGTCTCAACTGTCCTTCACATGTCTGGCAATGGTTCTTGTCACCCCCATAGTGCCTTCATTAGGAAAAGTGGTGAGGTTATCACTACCAACATATAACTGTCACCGTAGCACACATTGAAGGCCATGCTGCTAATTGCTAGGAGTTTACACATGACTCTGCCCTGAGTGCAAGCATTCTTAACCTGGGAGATGCTGACATCTGTGCAGTCACAGATACATGGTTCAAAGCCTCAAGAGAGCAGCTGGCCTTACCTGGTCAACCATCCTATCATGCAGTCAGACCCCAAAGTGTGGGCGGTAATGCCAGGGGACATGTGGTTCAGTATATATAAGACACATACACACCTCCATGCTGTACAGGCAGTAAGATGCACATGGGACACTGCAGGGGCAGTTCACCTTTGTCAACACACCTATTCAAATCATAGCTAGCTACTGGCCACCACATGTGATCAGGAAGCCCATTCTGCCTATATGGACCTCATCAACTGTATTATGATTTAGCATATATTTTACTGTGGCTTTAAATAATGCAGGGGAATTAATTTATTAATTAAGTATGCATGAGATGATACTATTGGCTGACAATTTTTGAATTTGTTTAAAAGTGGCTGATTGATTTTATTCCATGTTCTGATGAAGCTTGGGACAGACCTAAGTGAAAGCGCTTAACTTCTTGTGGAATTGTTTGTGCTGTGGCATTTTAACAGTTTTTTCATATATCCTGGACTATTAAAAATGTCTGGAGCCTGAATTTCTTGTGGAATTGTTTGTGCTGTGATATTTCAACAGTTATTTCATATATCCTGGACTATACACAAGGTTTGGAGCCTGCTATGATGCTTTTTGTTTCAACAGTATCCCTGTATTTCCCCAATTAAGCCCATTATTGAGTATAATGCCCTGTTTGTCATTTACCTCACACAGCACATGCAGCAGCTGGGGACATCACAGAGGTTTCCCACCAGGGAATACCAGGGCCTAAAATGTCTACCACACACATATAGGCTATAAGCCCTTCCCTCTACCCAGTTTCATACATACTCCTCAGAGGTGACCTCTGTCTGGTATTCAAGGCAATCACAGACTCCACACTGCAGCTGAAGCTCCACTCTATTAACCCACACACATGCCCTCAACCTAGTGTGTGACATCAGCTGGGCTTGTTGGCGGCTCAGATGTGTGTCCCACTCACTCACTCTGCTGTGGAATGGACACCCTGTCCACATCAGGCAGGGTAGCTATTTACACCTTTGCCAGTGGAACCTTGATAACTGGATGGTTAACAGCACATACACCCTTGGGACACCACCTGTGTCCCTGTTGGACTGCGGCATCAGGTGCTGCCTTGCATACACATGGGCTAATATCTGGCCTAGGTTTATGGGGACTCAGGACCCATAGCTTAGTAACCTCATATGATCCTAGGTATACCAGTTATGGCATGTGTGCTGTGACAGACTGTGTTATTATGTGTCCACACCCATCACTGCCATCTACTGTGGTGTATCCCCTATGGGCAACATTACAGTACCATGTCATACAGCCACCATCTGACAAATACGTGAGTGGCACTATAAGTGTATGTGGACATTCCAGCAACATCTGTGCAACACAATAACTGAGAGCAATGCAAATGTGGTGTTGGGTTTCCTCCTCGCAGGTGTCTGACATCTGCAGTACACAGATGTTTGCAGAATATGTACATGTGCCTGATATATGTGGACCCCCTGCCAGACAAATGTGGATGTCTGGAAATCAGTTGGACAATATGTAATAATTGTCCCCATACTATGGGAATGTGTCTGTGACATGCCAGTCTCCTCAGAACACAGTAATGGTACATTAATATCTGGTACTGTATTCATTCCCTTACATAGTATGCTCAATATGTACACACTGTTGCTGAAGCAGAGCCTGTGTCTCCCCACTACTACTGCCTATACCCTGCTGTCCTGCTGCAGGGGGTCACCAGGTATGCTATAGCCATAGCTGTTAGGCAATAAGATACAGGTGTGGAGTACACAGTGGCCTAGCCAGAGTACATCAGGAACAGTCAGGGACACCTGGACAATGTTTGAACTATGCCTGTATGACATTCACAGACTGAGAGGGGCTCACTGACAGTACATGATGTGATATGCCAGTTGTATCCACCAGTGGTTACTGTCACTATTGTACAACAGACAATCCAGTAGCATTTGTATGTGAGCTGATCACTGCTGAGGGAGCTGTGATCTATGTCACTGCAGAGAGAGCCTAAAAGTAAGACTGTAGGTGCTTGACAGCTGACTAACAGTAATATGCCATTCCAAGAAATGTTGTTGAGACCAACTGTTGAAAATCCTAATTCCCATGACTGCATCCCCATCTGCATTCCATTACTTGAAGAATTCTATGACATACTTGGTGTAGTGCTGTACTCCTTTGTGAGCAGAAATCCACCGGTAGTTTCCCTAGGAAAGTGCAGTCTGTCTTCATGAAGAAAGTCACAGACCGGTTTACCATAGGCAGCAGCTTGCCTTTTGTCGGTAATGTTCACAAAGAGGTGATTGCCTATGCACCAGTCTGTAACTCACACTTGTTAATAGCATCCAGAACAGCTGAGTTGCACTTTCACTAGTCAATAGCATGGCAACACAGTGCTATAATTAAGGCCTCTATGTAGGCCTTGGCCCTTTTCCTGGCCTGTGAGGAGAACATTATCGAGGTGTGTGAGCTACATATTTACAGAGGGTAGCTAGAAATACTGTCCGCTGTTTGAATTGATGTGGCATGTCCATAGTTTTGCATGCTATGTTTGCCCATTGTTAACAGACTTTCTGATTCTGTGGCAGTTTACTGTAGAACAATGTGTGTTGGGGTCAGTAAGGAGACAGGCAGATGTGAGAGTCATACATCATCTTTATCTGAATGTGCATGCTGCTGCAGTTGATGCTGGTCTATCAGCTGTGTATGTTTGAGGGGGAGACTGTGACATGTGTCCCTGTCACCTGACCATTTTTGCCCCCAACCCTTTATGTATGAGTGTTCTGTGAATGCCCTATTCAAGGTGTTTGGGAGGTATGGTAGGTCTGTAGCAGGTAGCTGAACATACTGCTGCATGTGTAGCAGGCTGCAGCTGCTGCATTCTGGCCTAGAGTCATACTGGGGATTGTGAACACATTGGGGGACAGCAAGCTGCATATGACAGTGAGGGAGCAGTGTCAGCACTGTTGTCACAGCATAGCCAGGGTGAGGGTACCCATAACAGTCCAGGTGAGTCATGTGCCTCTGGTACATATGTTAAGTAATAGTGCCATTCAGAGAGTGGTAGGTGACATTTAAGACACATATTCATATCCGAGACATGTGTCCCACCCTACAGGCCTTTGACATGCTACTGGTGGTGGCAGTGACTGTGGTAGCAGCAACCAGTTCTTCTGGACATTGCAGGGCTCACTTATTTCTATGTTGTATTGACAAGCATGTAGTTGTCATGTAACAGACTGGATTTTGGACCAGGGCTGTGGATGTACAGATGTCACACATGCTAGGAATGTAACAGATAGAGCTACTGAGTCATTATTATGGCAAGTGTAGTTGCAAGACATATGTGCATGCATACAGTGTGTTACACAGGATTTGCATGAACACATGCATTCTGATGGGTATGACATGTGACACTAACCTGTCTGTCAAGATTCTGTAACCTCAATCGGCACTGACTTGCCAATACTTCAGCATACAGAATAGGTTTTATGACAAACATGCCATAAGTAGGTGGCACAACTGTGGACATTCTACAACAGTCTGTGTAGTTGTCAGCTCTACCTGATATCGTAGGCCTCACGTACATCCATCAACATGTATTTGGCTGAGTACTGGTTCAGTATCTGCATCACAGGCCCAAGTACACTGTCATTTATTCCATTATATGTAGACGTAGTGTGTCACTGGCAGTCATGATACGTTTGTAAAAACACAAGCTTTTCTTCACAGTTGAGTGGTCTAGTGGGCTAATGCAGTTTTGTAGTTGACATGGTCCTGGGTTCAGTAGTTGGCAGCATTGTATATTTTTGCTGATGTGATCAGTGGAATGCATGATATATGTATAGAAACACCAATTATTCACCACAGGTGAGTGGCCCAGTGGGCTAATGCACTGTGCTATAGTTGATATGATCCTGGGTTCAATACTTGGCAAGTTTGAGTATTTTTGCTGAGTTGAAATCAGTGGAATGCATGATATATTTATCAAAACAACAGTTTTTCTCCAGACCTGAGTGGCCTAGTGGGCATAATACACTATGCTGTAGATCCGAGGATTCTGGATTCAAGAGTTGGGAAGAGTGATTATTTTACTGATGTGCATGACAGTGTCAAAAACAGATAAGGAGATCAAAGCAGTTTTAAGCAGGTTTGCCCGGGTTTGTGCAATGTGCCGTGAAGCTCAACCTTGCGTTAATTCCAAAAAAGAAAAGAAAAAAACTGGTGATAGGAAAGTGGTGAAATTGGGGCAAACAGGGGGAAAACAATGTGAAAGGCAGATAAGTATGTGCAGGATGGGTGTAGGAAAGGACCATAGCCCTCCATTTCATGTACAGCATCAGCTGTGCAGGTTGTGGACAATTTGGAATTTGAAGCCTCACATCCCAGAGAGAGGGGTGTGGGTGACATAACTATGTTGATTAATTGCTGTATTGATTGATTGTGGGCAGTGTATGTTGGGAAAAATGGAGAGCTATGTTTGGGGCGATATTTTTTTTGTGTGTGGGACAGATGCCATTTCTTTTTTTTTGTGACAGTGGCATGTTGGGGAAGGGTTATAAATACATTTGGGGAGGTAAGTTGGATAGGGGAGGTTGCATTTGTAGACAGACAAGACAGCAGACATGGTGGTGTATGACATATGAGGTGGTTACACACCTTGGACAGGGAGAGTGTTTGGGAATCAGAGGACCAAGTGCCCCAGATGGTGACAGTGGGACTGAACTCTCCACACATGGGCAAGCACCACTGCCCCTTCATGACCCCGAAGGTGGCTGTGCTGGGTGTCAGGGCCAACCTGCCCCTCCAGGTGCACCAGTCTGCCTTCAATCTGGCCCAGTTGATCATCCAGATCACACTGGATAACCCTGCGCACTATCCCTGGGAGCTGATTCTGGGTGACCACTCTCTCTCTGCACCTGTACCTGGGGGGAACGGGTCTCATCTCCTGAGGTGGTTCCACCTGTGGGTGGTGCAGGACCAGCAGAAGGAACAGCTCCAGGTTGGGTCCCACCTGGTGCCACGGCCAGATGAGGTGGGGTAGGTGGATCCTCTGAAACCAGCCTACCCAAATGTGCTAAGGTGTTGAGGTTTTTTCAACGTGTACAGATTAGTCATCAACAGAACATTTAAATATTAATTATAACAGCATGCGTGGGTGTTCCAATTAACCCAGATCAATTAAATTGCATAGCATACAGTACTCAGGCATAAATGGAATAAAAGTATTGTAACAACATGCCAGTAACAGTTATGGCAAATGTCAGCAACATTGGTATTTCAACAAGGTATGTTAGTATGCAACCAATGTAATATATAAACAAAATAGTACACCACAAGGCCCAAGATTTGTTTTTGAGAACAATATATGTGAAAATGAAACCATAGCCATAGTATAATAATAATAATTTGTGATGCAGATAAGGGGTGGGGGGAGAGAGAGACATTCCATTACCAACTGTATAGGCTATATTTTTCATAACAGTACTGCTCTATACTCGACAAGTTTGCTATTACTTTGTCTACAACTGCTCTATTGTTTCTGTAGCATGTACATACCTCTCAAGCTATCTGCATGGGACAATATGGGCCAAGCTATAACACCTACAGGTACAAATTTACAGGGAACTATTAAATGTCAGTGGAACATATATGACTACCAAGGTGTACTTGGTGCACTAGGGCAATTGTAGACATAAATCTACTTACACCCACCCAACATGTTTTTCATCCAAAACACAGTACCACAACTGCTCTAATATCCTTCATAAACTCCATATCACTAGCCCGTGAAAATAACAAATTAGTATCTACCTTGTTCTTGGACCTCTCCAAAGCTTTTGACACAGTCTCACACGCTCTCCTACTGTCCAAACTCACAAACCTTAATTTCTCTCCTCCTATCTCCTGGTTTTCCAGCTATCTCATAAACCGGCAACAATCAGTTAACTGGCTCTCTGCCCAATCCCCCCCTCTCACAGTTGAAATGGGAGTTCCCCAGGGTTCTATCCTGGGACCTCTACTTCTCAACATTTTTACTAATTCGCTTCACTCTGCATGCTTACAGTCATCACTAGTACAGTATGCTTATGACTCTACTGTAATCTCTCTAGCTGACAAACCATATGACATTAACTCCTCTACTCAAGCTACTTTTAACTCCATAGAGACATGGCTCAGTAACAACAAATTAATTCTCAATCCAAAAAAACTAAGCTCCTAGTCTTTCTCCCTAAAAACCTCACTAATCTCAAATCTACATTTACTATCCAATCAAATAACAAAACAGCCATTAGTGTATAATCTAGTACCAAATTACTGTGTATCACCATAGATGACCAGCTAAAATTTGATATTCACATCACTAATAGTATTAAAAATACTCATCAGAAACTGGGACACCTTTACCGAAACAAGAAATTCCTAACAAACGGAGCAACCCCCCCCATGCTTATCTTCTCCCCACTCTCTTATACAGCTTCCAAGTTTTTCCAGATCTCAATTCTGATCTCCTCATCAAACTGGAAACTACATATAACAAGGTCACTAAATTCGCAGCTAATCAGTCCTATAAATCCCATCACTGCCTATCCCTTAAGCAACTAGACTGGCTTGAATTTCCACAACTCCTTAAAATACACCAACTTCAACTTATCCACTCCATCCTATATACTCCTTCATTCTGTCCTAGTCTTTCCTCTATCATTATCAAATACTCGCCATCTAGGCTACTTCGCAGCTCGGACCAAGACTTGCTTCAAATTTACAAAGCTAAAACCAAAATCGGTCAATTACTTTATAGTTATAACCCAGCAACTTTCTGGAACAAACTCCCTCTTGAAATTAGGTTACTAAATCAACCTATACAATTCAAATCTGCCACTCGGGAATACCTAAAGAAAAACTGGACTTTCCTCTGTACTCATCCACCATGACCACTAGTTCTAAGCCTCTCAATCTCAAAATTCCCCATCTCTCTATTCTACCCCTATATCTATACTACTACTACTGTACTAATAGATCCTAACTGTCCCTGTGTACAGTTTCAAAAACTGTCTGTTATTTTTACTTAATGTTGTAACTGCTGGGATTTACTAGACTGTAAAATTTTAAAGAACCATGTAACTTAATTGAAATGTATCTATGTAACCTTATTGTACATTGTCATTTATCTCTGTACCACACCGAGGAGCTTTTCTCCCCGGGTCTCTGCTGAAAAAGAGCTACCAGCTCAGCCAGACTAAACCGGTCAACAAATGTAAAATAAACAAAATAAATAAAATACTGTGCACTGATGTTGTGCAACTGGAGTTTATATCTGTGTCCAAGGTTTTTGGCAATAGTAATCACTATCCGTGACAGTGACACTTGAGAGACATGTAACGTGCACAGTACAGAGAGTTTACATTTATCCTGCCATCATTGGCAGGCATGGGGTTAGATTATCAGTAGACATTCACAGATGCGCCAGGCATACAGCCGTAACAACAATAAACAGTTTTATTTGTCTTATTAACTTGGAATAGTAGTGTACTTCTGGACATTTTATTTAATTCAGTCTTATCACCTTGCTGAGCAATGCTGTTTACACACTAATGTACATCTGGACACACAAATTAGTATACCATTCAAACAGCTGCTACAGACATTTATCAATACATAATTGTTTCTATACATATTCAGTAGTACTTGTCTGTTTCTATAAATATATAGTAGCACTTGTCCCAGGATTCAAACCCCAGTTTGTGGGTGGCAAAGTGAACAACCTACGTATTGTTTATCAAACTGAGCTATTGAGCCACCATTGTGTGCTGAAGACCTCACCTAGTAACAACTTCTGACCTGGTAATATAGGTAGAGTATCACACAAGACTGCAGTGACACTTGAACACACATGCATGAGATTTATGCATGCCAGAGATAGTAGGTGAACTGTGTATTAATACTTGGAATGCAGGTGTACACATTTAACCCCTAGTGGATGGGAATATGTGTGTTGTGTATGGACCATATCAGGGTGCTGGGTTGCCTACCTGACCCATATACAGTTGCAGATGGTATATTTGCAGTTTACAGTTATTACAGTTTCATACTTACCTGCATCAGCATAACTACGTTCAGGAATGCATATAGCTGAAATGCAAAGGTTAACACAAGACAGTCCTCAGAGAAACACACTATAATACCTTAGCCAGTAGTACTCTAGGTTCAGATCTTAGTGCAGAACAAATATCATATTGCATTATATCTTGTAGGAGAGCTCCACAGCTACACTTTAGCAAAACAGTTTTTTATCAGCCAACCTTCAGTCACTTAATAGTATTATAACTGTGTTTACTTCACAGCACTTGTAATATTCGATTTCTTGAACAACAGCCCAGAATACATACAACAATTGGCAGAACACAGCTTTATTGAGGGTGACATGACACAGGGATTGGTATACATATGACAATCTTTATTGTTCTACAATTTAAAAAATGCAGGCATTGAAAGACAGCTGTTATTCCACAATCTGTGCAGTGCTGACTTTATTTCCTTCACAATTCTGACTGCAGTTGTACTGTATTTCCTGTAGATTAGGAATGCACTTAATTTATTCCCTTCACATTTTGAATGCCGGCGTACTTTATTACCAGAACATGTATTATTAATACATTATACACGTTAGCAAAAAAAATTCCGCATAGAAACATATACCCCCAGATTTAATAAACTACGTGTAGGAATACTGTAAGGCCTACACAGAGTGAACAGTGGCCATGTCTGCAGTTTCCCTTAACATTAGCATGTTTCATGCTTTCATCTATATTGAACTGTACCTGGCAATACTCACTTATATCAGTCCAGGTCTATAAATACATTCATTGCAGTACACTCACAACAGAATATACCTACTGGAAGTTAGTACTGTACTCTTTCTTAATTAGATTACTATATATTGCAAGATGTATCTGTACTCACCAGACTCTCGGTGCATACTGGCCAGCCGCCCTGCATGGGTCTCCAGGTTGTGAGCCCTCTCCTCTGCAGCTGTGTGGGGTAAACACACCATTATGCATACCTGTCTATCAGATATTCATACTAGAATTTGGTAAATCAAGGGTATCTATATCTACAAACTTCTGGGGCATTGTGGTCCTCAAGCACCTTGGATCCATTGGGCCAAGAGACCCCCCCTTCCTACTCTTGAGAGCATTGTAGTGGTGATGAACCTGCTCACCAGCATGTGGGATGCTAGTTGCAGTGGTGAGGTCATGCGCCAGCTGGTCCCAAGCCTCTGATTTGTATTTGGACCCCTGGTACTGGCCCTGTAGCAGCCGGTTGTCATGGTCTTTCACAAGGAGCCCAACCATGACCCTGGACTCCAAAATGCCCCAGCACCATGCCCAAAAGTGCACACCCTCTCCAACACCTGCCATAGTTCCTGTACAGGTCAAACTCCAACAGGTTCTGGCTGTATTCCCACCTGTTCAGTTTAAATAAGGCTATTTTCCTACCCTTTGACACCATTGGGCTATTTTTAAAAATGTTAAGCTTTGCTTACCACCACTCAAACCCGCTGAGCTCAGCCAAGCATTGCTTCAACTGGCAATGCTTAGCAAGGCTAGGTGGTGCACAAACCAGCTTAGCTGAGCTGAGGACTGCTTAAACTGGGACTGCTTAGCAGTGCCCAAACCAGCTAAGTGGAGCTGTGCATTGCTAAGTACTGCTACAGGTCCTGTTTAAGCATTGCTTGGCTTGGCTTAGCAGTGCTTAGCAGAGATTAGCTAAGGGCAAACTAGATTTTTACATAATAAGTAAAAATATATAGACACTAATAGCTTATTAATGATACGTTATTATGTGTATGTATTTTACTTTACATGACCTAACCATATGTATTTTAATTACATTATCTTGGGGTGTTACTGTAATGTATTGGACACTTGTGTGTAACTGGAGCTTTTCTCCTCATATCTCCGCCGAAAATGGGCTTCTGGACCAGCTGGACTAACTCAGTTAACAAATATCAATAACTACAGCAATAAAAAATGTATAAATTAATGCTATCTGATGTAAAAGCTGAATGGCCTGTCTGTGCATTCAAACCATGCACATACAGCACACAAGGCCATCACTCTAACCATTCAGCTAACGGGGATGTGAAGAGTTCAGCTATACATTTCTATATAGCTTTCAGTTACATTTAAGCACTGCTGAGCAATGCACCTCACCATGCAAATCTGCTCAGCTATGCTTAAATGTTACCTTTTCCATTAAAATTAGGGTGTGTGTTACTCATCTCTGAGCACTGCAACACACCCCCTACACTGATTCAGCAACTGTCCCTCAGTAGTGCGCCTTCATTAATATGCCAGGTGTGCTGCTGAGGTGTAACTACAGACACGGCCACTGTTCACTCTGTGTAGGCTTTATAGTATTCCTACATGGAGTTTATTAAATCTGGGGGTATATGTTTCTATGCAGAATTTTTTTTTTCACTATATACCCAATTCTTAATGAAGTAACATTTAGTGACATCCATAGCTGTTGCAGAAATCTCTGTCTTTATCCAGCTGAAGAAGTCAGGCTACTTAAATCAAGCATATAAAGAACAACTGTGATACAACAGGAAGACTGGACATTTGCTGTTTAGATTAACTTACTTAAGGAAATAATGCAACCTCTTCTGAGCCAAATGCTACGTTTCTGAGCTGAATGTAAATAGAGCTGATGTAATGAGGCTTTTAACTTAAGACACCTACAATACCGTTCAAATCTAATTAGTGAATTAAGAAAAAAAAAATATCAGAGCATATAAATGTTTGGCACTGGAGTTTGAGGGAAGTACCATATATGTGGCTGAAAAAAAGAATTGTACCAGTACAATGACATTTCTGTTTAAGTGGGGGATTGTATTATTTTCCTCTTTCATTATTAACAATGATATAAATGCTCACATTACAGACAGTTTTGCAGAAACCTATAGTTTAACTTATTTTCTAATTTAGAATACCTTTGTTTCTTCTTTATTATCTCTTCTACATGAACATATTATCTGATTAACAATATTTGCAAATTATGCCATGGATGCCTTCTCTGAGTGAAACACACAGTGACAAGGAATTCTATATGAAAGAAAATGGTACATTCTGATAGAAGGAAGTATACTCCTGATGAAATAACAAAAAGAGAGGAGGAATGAATGAACAGGTGAATGAAATAAAGTTGTGGAATACCAAACCATGCAGCAAAAAGCACTGGAGAAGGTAATGTAGTTAAAGAAGTGTCATATAAAGACAAAGGGCAGCTGTAATATCAGTGCAAACAAACACATAAATAAACTAAACAAGTATTGATTCCTAAGTAAAGCTAAGCATTTTCTATTGCATAAAGACAAATCAGAAGAAAAACAGGGAGATTCAATAAAGCCTATATGGCCGCGGAAACTTTTGGATTCAGTAAGCACCATGAAGCAGCCTACACCACTCTGCAAACAATGTAAACACCAAGGCTTGCTTATCAGAGTTTAAGCAGCTGAACTGCATGCCAATTAAACAATCCAACACAGTTTATCTATTTAACAAGCTAGAAAGCATCTGTGTAGACTCTGTGCTGGTTTTTCCTGCATATTCCAAAACGTTTGGAATTCAGATATTGAAAGGTGTCTACATGGACAGAATGTTAGGGGCTGCTGCTTCTTTAATTCATTTGTATGTGCTACAGGCTGAAGCCAATGCTGTTGCTGCTAATAGGCCAAGGCTGAGAAGAACAAGAGTTTTCAGGACCCATTTAACTTTTCACCTGCACAAACAAAGAACCAGCAACCAAACGCGAATAAATCCAATAGCCAAAAAAATACTGGAAACAAAACAGCAAAGACCAGCTCTTTTGTACACCAGTTTATTAAACAAATTAAGCTCTTTCATCAGATTATAACTCAGACTTCATCAGAATCCATATTATCTACACAAACCACCTTGCTTAAATAATACACCAACAAATATGACATGACTACATGCTAATTGCTAATAAAAAACATTAACTCCTGACTAAACTCTAAAAATTAAGTACATATCATTTTAAGCTATGCATATTTAGGTTCGGTGGCAAGATTTAGGGAATTTTTAATTGATTTAGCAACATTGTCTAATGATGAAATTAATGTGTTAATGACTCTGATGGAATTGATCTTGGAGTTTAATTTTGTTTCTATAGAAGGGCAATACTGTCAACAAAATAGAGGTGTGGCAATGAGGGCCACATGTGCTCCCTTGTATGCCAATATAGTTATGTTGTAATGGGAGAAATATTTTGTATTAAACAATCCTATCACAAGGCTTTAGAAGATATATGCCCATTTTTAGATGACATATTTATAGCATGGTAGACTGAACAACAGGAAATTGTGAATTTGATTAGTTATTTTAATTCTACTGCTTCCTTTTTAAAGTTTACCTATTCATATGATGTTGAGAAAAATAAGTTACCTTGATGTATTAGTAGGTAAAGATCATTTACAGAAAAAATTAATTACTAACATTTATTGGAAACCACATTATTCTAATGCACTTTTACATTATGCTAGTTGTCACCCTTGGCATGTTAAGAAGGGGTGGTCAAAGGACAATTTGTCCGTTTGACAAAAATGATATCAGAAGATGATATGTTCATGGTGGAGGCAGGAAAATTAGCAAATATGTTTTACATGAGAGGTTACCCTGTAGCTTTAGTAAGATAATATAGAAAGAGAAATTAACTTAAAAAGGAAACAAGGCATTACTATACCTTTATTAAGAAATAATTTAAATACAATCATAGATGGTACCCCGGTGAATAATTTGGAAAAAAATGACAAAAGATTTGAATGTGCATTTATTACCACATATACTGTGGATTGTGAAATAATTTTTAATATTCTTCTAAAAAATTGTAAGATTTTTTCTGCTATGGTAAGGGGCTAAAACCCCATATAGTTTATATGACAGGGAGCTCTATAAAAAAGTACTTAGAAGGAAGTGAAAAAATAGAATATAGTTCCAACAAAAGATGGGGTACCCACAGGTGTGGCTGTTGCAACCAATATAGATTCATCTTGGTAAAGGATATGATTAATATTAGGACATTTAGAATATTTACTCCTTTTTATTGTACTTATAACTCAAAGGGACTGATTTATGTTTCAAAGTGTTCACTGTGTTATTGTTTCTATATAGGGAAAACCAAGCATAAGTTTAAAGAATGGATTTATGAACACAATTTGGATATTAAGAACAAAAACAAAAGTAATTCTTTATTTAAGCATATCCAGCTCCACCCTGATCATTCTTTCATGTTTTTTGGTATTGACTGTGTTCCCCAAAACATGAGAGGTGGGCCTTGGGAAGACCTAATAGGGTATAGAGAAATGATGTGGCAAATTAAGTTAAATGCCAATTTTTTTCCCAAGCTTAAATGAATGTATTTCTATAGGTAGTGCATTACATTTAAAATAATATAATGTATAGATTAATGTTTTTTTTATCTAATGTAGTATGCACATGAATATGTATAGCTTAAAAGGATATGTACTTAATTTTTAGAGTTTAGTAAGGAGTTAATGTTTTTTATTAGCAATTAGCATGTAGTCATGTGATATTTATTGATGTACTATATAATCAAGTTGGTTTGTGTAGATAATATGGATTCTGATGAAGTCTAAGTTATAATCCAATGAAAGTGATTAATTTATTTAATAAACTGGTGCATAAAAGAGCTGGTCTTCGTTGTTTTGTTTCCAGTATTTTTTTTTTGGCTATTGGATTTAGTCCCATTTAACTTTTCACAACTTACATGCTGTAGAAATTGTGGAGCACTACAGGGTGGACATGGACACATTACAGCAAATCTATGACCTCTGCCATACTCAATTCAGAGTCAGAGCCAACTGAGGGGAACCCATTCCAGTGGAGACAAATGTATGTGTAGCCCTTAGAATCTTAACTACAGGTACCTTTCATAGACCAACAGAGAACATGATGGGGGTCTCACAGGCATCAACATCCAGGATCCTATACCAGTTCCTAAATGGTATACTCCAACATGCCAGTGACCACATATATGTTCCCAATAGTTCTGCGGAAAGGGACAGAAATATGCAGAAGTTCTACCATGTAGCACACTACACTGAAGTACTGTGTGCCATAGATTGCACACATGTAGAAATTAAGGCAGCACCTGGGGAACAGGGTAGGCTCTACATTAACAGAAAGTGCTACCACTATATCAACTGCCAAGTCATGTGTAATACCAAGTGAATAATCTTGAGTATGTGTGCTGGCAACCCTGGCATTTACCACAACTAGCATATCTGGCACACCTCCCAACTGTACCAGATATTTGCTAGGGGGATATCCAACAAGGCCATTTACTGGGGAATGCAGGCTATGCACTGGAACTGTGGCTGATGACACCCATTAGAAATGCACACACACCCACAGAAGAATGTCATAATGAGGCACATACTCAAACAAGAAATATCACAGAGCATGTGTTTATGCTGATGACATCACGGTTCCTTTGCCTTGATACATCTGGGGGATCCCTGAGTACAATCCATGGATATGTACAGAAATATTCACAGTATGTGCCATGCTACACAACATAATCCTGAGAAAACAGCTTCAGCAGGATCAGCAAGGGTAAGGGGCACACATCCCACCACCAATGCCAAGGTCACCACAGCCACAGACATTTGAGTAGTCACAGGAGGAACCATCAGTTGCTGTGGGTGTAGGCAGATATAGGCATGTTCAGTATACCCTTGCATTGGCTAAGAGACAATGCATAGCACACTCACTCACCACCTAGGGGCCTAAAATCTTCCTCATGCTCACATAAATAAAGTAACATTGATGCCAGGCAACTCACACAGCTTTTACCTCCCCATGTATTGGCTGTGTACGGCTTGTATCAGACAGAGTCAGCCCTCAACTAAAAAAACCATGTCAACTGTTGCATTTACAAGGTAAGCCCTGAACCTGGAGTGTATTGTTTACTAATATGGCTGTGCTGCATATCCTTTTATTTCATTACTTGGTCCGGTAAGCTAGTAAAAGGCGGAAGATCTGTACAGGACTTAACATGTGACAGCAGAGACTTATTTGACTTATATGTCCATTACTAAGTAGTAGGCCTCGTCCATCAAAGATTCACGCAATCATACCTCTCAAAAGTACTAATGATCACTGCATGTCCTAAATTTAGCACCATACATTTGTACTGGAAAATCAGTAAAGATATATGTTAGAAAGTAATGATACACATTTCAGTTTTTGACTTCACAACCCTCATAAGATCATTCACTATAAAGGTGAGAAATGTTGATACTATCTACTGTCGAACTTTCCAAGGCAATATAAGTCAAAGGTACAGTTACCAGTTTAACACCACAAATGCAGATATACTAAGTACTAAGTTAACTATGCACCCTGAACACCACACACAAAGCTTTGGTATCTCTGAATCCAAAAGACAGAAAACAGGGGTATGTCACAGTTATCATCACTTGCACAGGGTGTTGTGTGTGTGTGTGTGTGTGGGGGGGGGGGCAGGAAGCCTAGGTTGACACAAAAGGTAGGTGAGTATGTGTGAGTAAGAAAGAGAAGAAGAAGAAACAAACAGATGAACTTCCAGCAAAACCAGTGAACTTCAAAGACAAATATATGCACTTAGAAAAGAAAAATCACTAGAACCAAGGCAAGTAGGGCACACAACACTCGATTTAAAGCAAAAGGATAAAAACATGCAAGTTTAAAAACTTTCACCCAGAGGGCTTCCTCAGGCATATGAACTAATATAAGATCAAACAAGTGGGTTTAAACAGCAATTTAAAATCACATAACAAATTCAAACACAGTTCTGTTTCTCTCTCAGTTAAGCTTTTAAAGAGACAATACTATTCAGACCTGGTGAAATATGAGCCTTTGAACATAATATCCAGTTAAATTCTGCTTTCTCAGTTCTATGTACAATGTCTCCATCTCTTATGTTCTCTAACAACACTTCTAATATCCTGAGTTTAAAATTATGCTGCATTCCTTGCTCGATATTACATTTAAAAAGAGGATTAGCAGGTATAGCTCAATGTATTTCCGAAATGTGGGTAGATATACGATCCTTTGACCTCTGGTTAATTTTACCTGCTTAATAACAATTATACTGGTCACGTTTAGCTAAATATACTAGATTCCTGGTATTACAATTTTCATATGCTTTAACTTCAACCACTTTACCATTTACAGGATGAGAAAAAGTTTTACAAGTCTCTATGTATTTACAAAAAACACAATTGCCACATTTATATGTGCCTCTTTTAATGGAATTACTGTAAAACCACAAGTTAGGTTGCTCTTTATAACACAACATACGTTTCAAGTTTCTTTTATGTAAAATCCTAGGTTGACAGGTGACAAAATTACTTAGTTCTGGGAAATCCTGAAGTATGCCAGTATGTATAATCTGCTTAACAGCAAATATGTTTTTATTGTAAGTCAAAATACATCTTGCATTATTTGGAATATGTTTGGTGTTATTCATAATATGTTTCAAGGAGAAAATAGGTTTTGCTAAAGAATTTTGTAGTGTTCTAATCTCTTCTCATGCAGCCTCATCTTCACCCATATTATGACCTCTTTCTATAAAATCTACTGTTTTGTTTTTCATCTGTTCATCTATAGTAGAGTCAATTGTATTTAGCTTTGCTACTCTTAGGAACTGGTTATTCATTACATTCCTAAAGGTGAAATAAGTGTGCAAGCTAGTTCTATATAATAAACCATTCCTCTTTACTGGTTTCTTATACAAACAAGTATCAATAAATCCTGTCTGATTTTTACAAATGTTAATGTCTAAAAAGTCTGTCTTATCTAAAGAAAAACATTTTTTCAAACTGACAAATTCATGTGTTTGAAATGTACTCATAAAATAAACTAAAAACATTTTCATCTCCTCTCCATATAATAAACAGGTAATCTACAAAATGGCGGTAGAATAAGACATTTTCTAAAATAAAGGTTCTTAGAAGATAAAACAAATTCAGGTTCCCTTATTTATTTATTTATTATTTATTATTTATTTTACATTTGTTTACTGGGTATGTCCAGCTGGGCTAGTAGCCCATTTTCAGCAAAGGCCTGGGGAGAAAAGCTCCATACAGTGTAATAGGATCAAACCGAAGACAGAATAGTAAAGCATTAGTAAAGCATTATAGTTTCACGCATAATTATACATAGATTTGAAAAAGTATCATAAGTATTATACACAATTATACGTAGGTTTGAATAGGATCATAAGTCTTACACATCAATGGATTATAGAAACAGTGTTTAACATTTGCAGTACTTTGTAGGCATGCTTTCAAGTAGTTGATTCAAGGAAGGAAGACATAATTGTAATTTAAAATGTAGTTAGGAGTAATAGAAGGTTAGTTAAGGGTATTGGTGGAGTGAGACAGAAGGTAGCCTGTATGCACTGATCGTAGAAAATAGAGTAGATAAGATGGGGGCATGTCCTAAATTATCCAGTAGTTCAGGAGCATAGCCACTTGTTGCATAAGTGTTCCTTGAGCAGAAGTTTGAATTTGCAGTTGAGATAGTGTTGTTTATGTGTTGGGGTATGGAGTTACAGGTTTTTGCTAGTTGGTTAGAGAACGGAGTCACCAAAGTTGTTATTGGCTTTGGTGACTTTTAATAGTAGTTTATTGGATGAGCGAAGGATGTGGTATGTAGAGTATGGCTGGATTAGATTTTTGAGGGAAGGACAGTTATTGAGTTGGTGTATAATGGTATGGGCAACAGTAAATTGGTTGAGTGATAGTAGGTTTGGTAGTTCAAACAAATTAGCTCTTTTAAGGCAGTGCAGTGGTATGTTCAGTTGGGGAGGTTGGTAGCAAATTTAGCTATTTTGTGATAGCAGGCCTCTAGTTTGGTAAGATCAGATTTCCTAAGGTTAGTGAAAATAGGGGAGGCATACATTAAAGTAGATAGCAGATATGCTTTGGCAATTGATTGTCATGTGGTAGGGGTGAGAAATGTTTTAGTTCTATATAGTGAACCAAGTTTAATGTGGGCCTTTTTATGGAGAGTACTATGTGTTTGTCATATTTTAGTGAGTTGTCAATAGTGACTTCTAGTAATTTGGTATCGTCATCAGGTTCAATTTTTGTATTGTTGGAGGCAAGAATGTAGAAAGGGGTGGGGGAAGCGAGGTTCTGTTATTAGTGAAAAGCATAAGTTTTGCCTTATTAGGGTTTAAAATGAGTTGGTTTTCAATTAGATATTGCTCTATGTCAGACAAGGCCTTTTTGGTTCTAGTCATGGGTTTGTGGATGGTAGGAGCTGAGTAGATGATGGTGGAGTCATCTGCATATTGGACAGTTGTGGCATGGTCAGATGCAGAACTAAGTTTATTGGTAAAGATGGAGAAGAGTAGTGGGTCTAGGACTGAGCCTTGTAGGGCTCCAACAGAGACAGGCAGGAGGGTCGATAGTTCTTCCTGCCATTTGACTGCTTGTTGACATTCAGACAGGTTACTATGAAACCATGCACTTGCAGAGTGGGCAAGATCATTGGCAGATAATTCATATAGTAGATTTTGATGGGAAACTGTGTTCTGAGTCAGGCAGAATTTTTCCCTCCCTCCCACCCATTTAAGTTGTCTTGTTAAATACCACTGTCTTTCTAGTTGCCCGCCTCTTATGTTAATCTGACCATATATCTCATTTCTCTCTACTTTCACTGGCTTATGTGAGTAATCACAAAACCATCACTTTTGAAATCCCACCCCTTCAATTATTTAAATTTATTGGCCATCCTACAGTATTTCATAGTACCAAAATACAAAAGTAACCACCCCTTTCAGTCCATCTTGCTGTTTTAAAAATAGTAACTCTCCACTAAACCTTAACTTTTTAAACAGGTAAAACTCAAGTTACCTACTTTCATATCTAACTTCTCTAGTGCACACTGCAGAGTGCATTCTTTTCAATCTTACCTTTAAGCATCCCTGTTACTAGCACTTTCTCTAATACCTAAAAGATCATCTCTACTTGACTCCAAGTAGACTTTTCTCTATCTGTTAAACCTAGCACTTGCTCCTACAGTACTTATTACCTTGATACGGCACTCTTATAGATAGCACCCCAAAAGGCAAACCCCATTTCTCGGTCACCCACGTCCCCGGAATCTCTTTTAAAGTTTTTGTCTAGTCCTTCTAGCATGTCGAGGATCAGTTGCTAGTGTCCTCTCCTGCTCAGCTGGTGAACCTGGGAATATTGAGGCAATGTTACAATTGCCTCATGTACACAGACAACCCTCTCCTCCTCCCACAAAACACAAATACATGTAGAGATGCAACTATATGGCCAAACTGGAGGCTGAGCTCTCTCAACATAGGACTGGCAAGACCAGTCAGGAGGAGAAGGTTACCACACACACTATAGACCCAGTCTCACATAGTACCATCACAACCTCAAATCATACACATAAACACACAAAGACATACTCGGCTCTGATCAAAAATCTACCAAAACAGCAGAGGCCACCAAAGCAGACACCCAAACAACCACCACCTCAGAACACAACACCTGCAACACATAGACCTCACAGTCAGAGTGTCAAACAGTCACAGCCCTTAAGGCCAAACACAATGCCAGACACACTAGTCATTGGTGACTCCATAGTCAGACACACTGACGCCCCGCCACCAGACTGAGTAAGGAGAAGGTCACAGTAAGCTGCCTGTCGGGCGCTAGAATCCGCCACATAACGCAAGCACTCAGGTCTCTCAACAGCAGGTACAAATACGACTCAGTCATTGTCCACGCTGGTGTAAACGACCTGAGACGCACCTCCTTGGACTACATGAAAAGAGACATTGAGGAGCTCTCTGATTATGTAGCCCAGGCAGGTATGACCCTGACCTTGAGCAGTATCCTACCTTCACCAAGAATGATGCCACAATACAGAGATAAGATGATCAGCTTTAACAATTGGCTTAAACTCTGGTGTCATTCAAAGGGGATCCAATGTCTGTCTGCCTGGGATGACATGCTGGACAAGCCACGCTGCCGCAAGGGACGGCTTGCACCTGTCACCCTGGGATTCCGGATATTGGCAAAGGCTCTTGCCACCCCATAGTGCCTTTTTAGGCAAGGCTCAAATTCTAAACCTACCACCCTAGAACACAAAAAGGAAAAAACTAAGGGTAATGCTGCTCAATGCCAGAAGTCTAAATCTCAAAATGCACGACTCGAGGCCCTTCTCAGTATGGAGAACATCGATGTCTGTGCAGTGACAGAAACCTGGTTCAAGGCTCCTGAGAGCACCCCAGCACTATCAGGTTTTACCTCTTATCATGCTCCGCCCCAAAATCCGGACAATACCAAGAAAGGAGGGGGTATCCATATTCATCAAGGACACCCACACCTCAAGACTGGTGGCAACGCACGATGCATCGGAGACCATCCAGGTGCAATTAACCATAGGCAAGACTGCTCTGCAAATTGTAGCATGTTACAGGCCACCCTCACAAACTCAGGAACCTCACATGGCCTTCCTGAAAACACTAGAGGGATAAATGTATCACCAAACACCATCATACTAGGTGACTTCAATTACCCTAATATAGACTGGGAACACTACTCAAGCCCAAACACCCTAGCCCAAAAGTTCCTGGAATTCATAAACTCAAATGCCATGGAACAACTAGTCACCATCCCCACAAGAGGAGAAAACATACTTGATCTCATCATCACGAACATGGGAGCACAATGTTCAACACCAAAAGTATACCCTCACTGGTGGGATCAGCTCACAAACTAATCTCACTGGAGGTCCTCATCCCACCCCCACCTGAAATAAAAGACCACAGTAAAGAACTTCTCGAAGCCGGCTTCACACTTCTAAAGACTAGTGTGGTCTCCTTTAAGGCCCCGAGGCGGAAAACAGTACTCAAGCCACTGAATCACTTACAAATGCCTTCTACCAGCACCTGCAGGACTGCATGGATAAGGCAATCCCAAGCAAAACAAAGACTCTTTGTACCAAAGGCAAGCGTCCAGTCTGGTGGACCCCAGCCATAAACAAACTCTACAACAAAAGGAGGAAGCTACTACAAGATAGAGCAAAATCCTTAAAAGGTAAGACACCCTTGATCACTATAAGTAAAAACTAAGAGCTCTCATAAAATCATCCAAAGCAAATTTTGAGAGAAAAATAGCTAAAGACTCAAAAGACAATCATAAGGCCTTCTTTAGCTATGTTAGAAACCTGGGAGGAAACTCCCAGATATGCTCAGAACTAGTTCAAAATGATGTGAAGATTACTGATCCTACAGACATTGCCAACATACTGGCTGACAGGTTCAGTGCAAACTTCTCCCCTCCCCAAAAGGAGAGATATCTATACCAAGCGATTGCAGCCCCCAAACATCTCCAACGCCCAAGTGAGAACTGCTCTCTCCAAAGCAAAAACACAGCATCCATGGGACCTGATGGTGTCCCCGGCTGTGTGCTCCACGAACTCAACGAGGAATTAAACCCACAGCTAGGACAGCTGTTTAATCATAGTCTTACCTCTGGATACGCATCCAGGAGTGGCGACTGCAACTGTGGTCCCACTTCACAAAGGCGGTGCCTCCACCGACCCTGGAAATTACCGCCCATTAGCTTGACAAGCCTTATCTGCAAAGCCATGGAGAGGATCATAATGGACCTCATAAATAAAGACATAGGGAATTTGCAGACTTTGGATCCATCCCAGTTTGGCTTTGTCAAAGGCAGATCATGCCTTCTAAACTTGGTTGACTTTTTCGAAACAGTCACCAAAGCCATTGATGAGGGAAAGGCAGTCCATACAGCCTACCTCGATCTGGCGGAGGCCTTCGATACAATACCCCACTCGGGTATCATTGAAAAACTCATCAGCTTAAATGTTAACCCATACATCACAAGATGGGTTGCAAACTGGCTGAGTGACAGAACCCACAGGGTCAGAGTTGCTGGCGCCATGTCAGACTCAAAGCCTGTCACAAGTGGTGTACCACAGGGCTCAGTCCTGGGCCCACTCTTGTTTAGCATCTACTTTTCCGAAGTACAAGCAAACACAGGAGGGTTATGGCTGACAAAGTTTGCAGATGACTGCAAACTGGGCCATAGTAGAAAACACATCTGACACAGATATCCTTCAGAAGGGTCTCACAGAAACGGATAACTGGTGCCAGAGCCATGGCCTAAAGTTAAATGCCAAAAAATGCATAGTCATACCCTTCGGGAAAAACAAGGTTACCCCTAGCTACCAAATAGGTGGCAATCCACTGAGCACAGAAGTAGTTATCAGGGACCTGGGGACCCAGGTTGATAGTAGTCTGTCATTCGACACCCATGTAGCTAAAGTAGTTAGGAAGACCTTCTACATTGCCCACCTTATCATGAAGGGATTCTCATCTAGATCAAGGGAGGTCATAGTCTCCCTATACTCATCACTCATCAGACCAATGATTGAGTACAATGCCCCATTCGAATGTATCTGACCCGACACTTGCAGCAGCTGGAGAGGCCACAAAAGTTCCTCACCAAAAGGATAAAGGGTCTCAAACATCTGTCCTATGCTGCCTGACTGAAAGAACTCCAGCTCTATTCAGTCACTTACCGCTTGCTCAGAGGTGACCTTTGCCTAACATACAAGGCCATGTCAAACCCAGATTTGATGAATATGCTTCACCTCTAAAAATCTAGATCCGTCAGAGCCACAAGGGCGGGAGACTTAAACCTCGACACGGCTATTAATAGGACGTGCTGGAGGGATAGATTCATCACCCAAAGACTCCCTATGCTGTGGAATAAAATCCCGGTATATGTGAGGCAGAGCACCTCGCTGGCCTTGTTCAAGAGAAATCTTGACCAATGGATGGGAGATCGCAGATATACCCCAGGGATTACCTCAGTGTCACTGCTCGACAGAGGCACAGCAAAATAATGGGTATAGTTCCCCATACTAAAGGGGTGGCGTAAGCCACAAAACTATGGGCTAGGCTTGTAAATGCCCTCGGGCAGATAGCCTAGTATGAACCTATGAACCTATGAACCTATGAACCTATATCTAGGGAAGTGGCTGATACATGGTTGCCACTGTTTCTAAGCTGGTTGATAGAATTACTAAAGTTAAGGAGGGTGGGAGTGGTGCTGTGTTTAGGTCTAAAACCATGTTGGGAGCTAGACAGGATGTTATTTAGTAGTAGGTGTGTCACTAGTTGTGAGTGTATGCATTTTTCTAGAAATTTGCTTAGGAGGGGTAGTATGGCAATTATCCTATAGCTGGTCAATTCTGTGGATGATCCTCCTTTGTGTAAGAAAATTATGTGGGAGATTTTCCAGAGCTTAGGGACATATTGTTCAGAGATGGAGTGGTTAATGAGTATGGAGACTGGGTATGAAATAGAGGCTGCTGCTAAATTTAGAAATTCGGAGGATAGTTGGTCTGCAGCAGGTGTTGTTGGTTTTAGTCTGAGGGGGAGTTTTTTGTGTGGCTAGTTTGTATGGGCTTAAAAGAGAGAGTGGAGTTTTGAGGGGTAGAATTACTGGGAATAATTAGTGTAGTGCTATTATTATTGTTTAGGATGGACTATGTGGAGTTTATGAAGAGAGAGTTAAATTGGGCTGCTATGCTGTCTGTGGGAGTGTGAAGTTTCAGGATGGGGGTGGTGGTTTAGCCTGGGTTTAAGAGTTGCTTAATGTTGGCCAAGAATTTTTGATGGTTGTTTTGATGTTTTTGTTGGAGTAGTGTGTAGTATGATTTTTTTGTTGTTCTGAATGTGTGTTTTGGTTAGGTTTCTTAGTTGGCAGTACTTTTTGGGGGAAGCTTGAGTTTTGGATGACTGATATTGTCGCCAGGCTATATCTCTTTGCTTTATTATTTGTAGAGTATCTGTACTTAGCCATTGATTTGGTTTTGCTTTTATGCTCTTTCTTCTGATTGGGGTCAGAGAGTGAAGTGTGTTTAAGAATAATTTATTGAAGTATTGGACTGCTTCATCTAGGTTAAGGTGTTTTAAGGGGGTCCAGTTGTATTGTTTTAGGATGGAGTTGAAGGTTTCTATAGAGAAGTGTCTTTTGCTGTGGATATATTTATATATAGTTATTTTAGCTGGGCTTATATTTTGCCTAAGAAGGATGGTGGGCATGTGGTCACTTAGGGAGTCTGGGAGGCAGCCAAATTGGTTACATATGTTTGGCTGGTTGGTGAGAATATAGTCTAGTATGGAATGCTTTTTAGTGTGTTTGTCAATTCTGGTTAGATTAGAAATTAATTGTGAGAAACCAAAGAAATTAATAAAGTAAGTAGGGTTTTCTGAGTTATAGGTGAACCAGTCTAGGGTGAAGTCACCTAAGATTAGCGCTTCTTGGTTATTTGTGGAAGAGGCCCAGTAGAGGAGGTTTTCAATTATAAGGGAATTGTTGCCAGGGGGAATGCAGGTGGCTATGATGATAATACAATTATTTGCATTTAGGAGAAGGTGAGAGACTAGTATTTCTGAGTTAGGGGATTGGGGGGTTACTATCCAGGAGTTGCAGAGTGAGGTTATTTGTATAGATAATGGCTATGCCCCCACTGCACTGGTGTGGCCTGTCAAGCCTGTGTATATTATATTCCTGGGGTAAGAGTTTGCTATCTTTATTGTGGTTTTTCAACCAGGTTTCTGTGAGAACAAAGATGTCAAGAGAATATTGAGAGAGTGTGGCTTGAAATTCATGTACTTTGTTCAGAATACTTCTAAGGTTCATGTTAAGGATTAGTAGGTCAGATGGGTCATGTGTTTGAATTAAGGAGCTGTGAATGACTATGTTTGCAAGTGTATTTGTAAAAGGTGTACCCATTGCTACACCTTGCACTTGTTTATACATTGGTGTTTGCAACAAGAAAACACTATTCTGAAGTACCAGGGATAAAATTTCACATAAAGTATTCATATAATGTTGCTCATACTTTATAAACTCCAACATAAATTATTTCACTGACTGCATTCTTACATCTATCAGTATAACTGTGATTAAAAGTCAATGTTCAGTGTCACAAAAAAAATCTTTTAAGTTGTTTACACTAGACCACTCATATAAACTTTGTAGGAAGTTGTCTGTATACCTTAAAATAGTACTTGTTCTTTCAAAATTCTGTCTTAGTTGTGACTCTAAAAACTTTGAGGCTGGTTCTGTTACCCAACCATGGCCTAAAACAATAGGCCTCAGTGGTGGAATGATAGTAGATTTATGGAGCTTGGTATACCATAAATTACTGGTACCCTAGGGTTTTCTACTATCAGCTATGCTAGCAACTCTTTACTTATCTTGTTTTCAATACACAAGTCATACAAACTTTTTAACATATTGTTAACAATAACAGCGTGTTCATTTCTAGTAATCTTAACATAATTTGTAGCAGAGAGCAGATCAGTCATAGCACTCAGGTAATAAGATGTATCCATAACTATTACTCCCCTCATCATATCGACGGGCTTAATTACTTTATTAGGGTTATTTATCAGGCTTGTTATTGCTGAGTACTCATCTTTAGTGAGATTGTAAAAAGAAATAATTTTCCGTTTTGTATGCAGCACATAAATTTCTCTTTCTACTGAATGTTTAAATATCTTAACTACATTGTGATAAAAAGGCACAAAAGTACTAGAATGCCTAAAAAGTGGGTTAGCAGTTTTATTATCATTATGAAACATAATTTTTAAATTAAGCTTCCTAATAAAATATTTAAATTCTGAAATAGTCTTAGAAATGTTCGCATATCACGCTGGTATAAAAGTTTAACCCTTGTTAAGTACATTAAGTTCGTAACTTGTCAAAGCACAATGAGAAAAATTAAAGAGTAAAGTTTTCAGACATTGGTCTGGCTGCTCTTCAATGGCCGAAGTTATACTTCCTCATTCAATTTCCCCTAACTTGATTCCAGTTGGTTGACAGCAGTTACCCCAGTGTGACCAATGGTAATGCAGCTAGTTCTTAAATATATGCTGTAGTAATTTCTTCAAATACACATACCATCCTCCAGCCTACAACTCTGTACTGCAATCTGATTGGTCCAGAACATCAACAGACACTTGTAGATGCCAATGTAGTCAGAGCTTTTGATCCCACTGTGTTCCCTTTATTGTTGGAGAAACCTATTCCTATGCCAGAACCACAACCTCGGAGAGAGGATGTTTTGAGACAGAAATGGAAAAAAATTGGCCATTGACTCACAGCCAGTCCAAGGTTGGAAAACTTTAATCTTCCTGCTACAGGTGGTGGAGGGACAGCAAGCCCCCTCCAAGCACCCCTGTTAATCCTCCTGCATGGCACCTCACCCACACTTTGGCTACGGCCAGACTCAACAGGCACTAAAGCTGCAGTAGCCACACTTCCCTGATCCTCACCGTCCATCTGTCCAATATCTGTAAGCTCACTGGACTGGGTAGGTGTAGGCCTACTGGCTGTGTCTGATGGAAATGCAGGGGATGGTTGTATGTCAACCTCAGTGTCAGATTCAACCTCCTCAGTCCCAACTGTGCCTCACTTTGGCCACCATCATCATCAGAGGCTGCTGATACACTGATAACAGGTGGCAAAGGGCCCACACTCCCACTGTCATGATCACCTGTGATAAAAAGTAAGAAACACAGGAATAAATTGATACCTGTACTACTATAGTGCAATATATGCTAACTAACAGTGCTGTCACTATTACAGACACAGTACAACAATACACACAACAGGCCTGAGATCAACATCACACACTACAACATTTCTTTAAATTGTACAGCAGTACTGACATAAACATCAGAAAAAGAAGAAAACCACAATGCTCAGCTGCAAAACTTGTCTAAAAAAACAGCAGCAGTCAGAATTAGCACTTTCGTTCCTTTTACTTCCAGAACTTCATCATCTGATGAAGTTCTGGAAGTAAAATGAACAAAAGCACTAACTCTGACTCCTGGTGTTTTTTAGACAAGTTTTGCAGCTGAGCGTTGTGGTTTTCTTCTTTTACTGACATAAACATATTTGCCTTACCATCTACAGATGAGATAGTCCTATGTAGTCCAGACAATCCTGGAAGAAGTTAAACAAGAGGTAAGAGCAGCATTATCACAATTAACAGTAACACAGGGAGTAATAAATGTAATGCTTTATATGTCCCTTAACTATAATTTCAAAAAGAATGTGCCTGACAACTCTAACCTAAGCTTATAACTGTAGCAATCTTCAATCCTCCCCAAAAGACATGTGCATAGAATTAATTTATTGATTTCAATTGCTTTACTATACAACAGTATGCAGCTGTTCAGATTGCAAAACCTTCCTGGAAGTTCTTCCTGGAATGTGCTTGCTGTCTTAGAAACTGTTGTTTTGACATCCAGGACATGCTGTATTGCACTCTCCTGGGAGCTCTCTGGATCTCTGATATTGGCCAGGAACTCTTAATTAGGGGTTAGTAGTGGTTCCCTAGCAGGGTCTCCTCCAGTTGGCATCTGGTCACGACTAAGTGCAGCTGCTCTCCTCCATGCAGATGTGATTATATCAGTAGCCCAGTGGAGCACCTGCTTGCATGTCTGCCATAGCCACCCACAGCACTGACATCATCTACTGTATGCCACAATATTAATATCATATGTGCCATATCTCCCCATCCCCTTTCCAGCAGAAAAGCACCATGTTGCCTGAAGCTATCTACAATCACTTGAAGGGGGTGGGGGGTCTAAGTGGATTAAGATGCCTGGGTGGCAAAGTCATAGATGTCCTAAAAAGACAACAGAAGGATAATACACATAAGTATCACATAACTACAAAATAACTGTTTATAGATAAAACAGAAAAGGTAGCCAGTCAGTATTACCCACTGGAGAAACATAAAACATCTAGAGATATGAAATACTAACAAGAGACAGGATGCAAAACTAGGACAGAAACAAGAGCAACATATCCTTGTTTGTGCTATAACAGTAAATCACCTTTGCCCCCATAGAAGAACAGTTTATTCTTGTTTGTGCCATAAAAGTAACTCAGCTTTTCTCCTTGGAAAACAATAGTCCAGCCTTGTTTGTGCTTTAACAGTAACTCACATTTGCTCCCCCCAAAATAAAAGTCCATCCTTGTTTGTGTAATAACAGTAACTCAGCTTTGCTACCCCTAAACAACAGTTCATTCTTGTTTGTGCTATAACAGTAACTCACCTCTGCTCTCCCCCTAAAAGAACAGTCCAGCCTTGTTTATGCCATAACAGTAACTCAGCTTTGCTCCCCTCCACACAAAACAACAGATAAATTATCCATTTTGCTAATAAACCATCTTTGAAATGCTAAAAGTGCTATCAAAGGACCTGTCCCTGAACCATTTGTACATATTTATCATACAGCATTCCATTTTCATGTATTGGCAATCATGTATACCTCTGAAATGGCTTGACAAACATGCCAATGCTATCATTACATGTCTGACTAATGCATACAGATAAAACCGTAAAAGCCTTTGCTTCAGATTTTTCTTAAATAAATTCCAGCATATGCAGTACATAGGTGAGAAAATGGAAGCACATCTTCTGAAAATCAATACTCCTCTGTATAGATATATCCTGAAGAAAATGTTTTTTTGCAGTCTTCCAAACATATGCAACTCTCTTCATCATCAGTTTGTCTACCTACATGGTTACCTTTTTATATGGTATAGATACAGGGCTGTTAGCACAGTGAATATGTAAATGAGGTGTGGACTTGTTAGAAATACTGAATCCCCAAAACCTGGATCCATGTAGGAGATGTAAACATAGCTCAGGCACTCCCTCAATTTTGTATTTAATGGATTGCACATGTGAATGATTAGTGGCTGGGAGAAGGAAAACACAACACCACTGAAGGCTGTTTTACTTCCACTGGGTGTGTCAGGTTAGATCTACAAAATGTTAGATGTATGGCTGGGAATGTAAGTAAGCAGTACACAAGTGACAGGTTGTGTTCCTTAATATCCAACCTGCCCTTCATTTGTTGGCAACTGCATATGGTATTCCCACTTAATATCCTCACACATTTTAAGGCCAATGATATAAAATAGCTTGCACACTGCATATTTAAGATTACTGCTCAGATAAATGAAGAATGGCCAAAAAACTTAGAAATGTAAGGCAGAGCTGTATATTTGCAACCAATAATCATGACAGGTTGTGTGATCTCTAGGTGTACTACATCCAAAACTAATACATGTACAAATAACACATGTATAGTTTGATGTCAGTGAAGATGCTGTTGCAGCTGGTTGTCTGTATATTGATTTAAGTTCTTTGCTACAAAGCTGTTTGTGTTGCAAAGAAGGATAAGGCACCCGTCGTATGTTCTGAAGGTGCATTGGAGTGAGAGTTCTAATCCAAATCTATGTAAAAATATCTCATGTGTAATAACATTGTCTAGTATGCATGTCAGAGATTGTTTTTCCTCATTTGAAGTACCTCTCCTTTTTGGGGGGGCACTGTTTGCCTGATGTGGCACTTAGCACAAACTGACCTACTGGCCAAACAGGACCCAGACAGAAACCAGGTGCCTTTAATTAATACTATTAGGCATCACACAAACCCAATAAGTGACATTGCACTGCAGTCAATAGAGGGACCTTAAGAATGATTAGTAAAACAAGGAATATCATGTAACTATTCCTGTGGCAGCAGGTATAAGGGTAGGGCTGGAGTACAGATAGCCCTGGGTTCTACTACAGGGTGTGAAACTTTTGTTTTACTGTTGTGACTTTGCAGTTTATAGCAATGAACTGCAACATAGACAAGTATTTTCTTAACATTCTTGTAGCAACAAATGTAAGTGTAGGGTTGCCATGCACATGGTCCTGGGTTTAAATGCAGAATATTCCATACATCTTTACTGCTGTTCCACTTCTCATTATAGTCACTCTCACTTATAACAGTTGACATGGTGTAGCTGGTATTAATTATATGTATAAGGGCTGAGACACTAGTATTGTGTCAGTTATGTATTCATTTGTTTATGTATTATCATATTTGTTTTCAAATGTATGACTGTAGGTATATGTGTTACCACATTTATTCTCAAATGTATGACTGTAGGTATATTGTATACTATATTCCTGTAAGTATATTTCTGCTATCTGGATTGCTAAGTCCTTCACATTTGTCTAACACACATACACAACTGCCTGTATAGCCAATAATTCTGAATTTGCTTTGCTTGTTACTGTTGAGCTCCACTTATCAATGTGAAAACAAACTGCCTGGAGGTGCACACTGCCGAGCGCCATGATTGCTCAATGATAAGCAGAGCGCAATATTTTTAAACAGTGTGCATACTCCCAGTAAATAAGATGACTGAAATTGGCAGGAAAGCATCATTCCCCATTGGTCTAGATCCATGGCAGACAGGTCAGGTGTTTTAGGGGAAGGTGTCGGGTTTAGGGTAAAGAATGTCCAGAAGTCCAAGATGTTTATTGGACTCCTGGTGAAGAACTACAGTGCCAGGCTTTTGCAAGAGAACTATTCTGGCTCCCAGTATAAGTCTGAAGCTTGTGATAGTTTAGTCAGGCTGTAACCAATGCCACCGGTATCCCCCACACTGATGAACAATGTAGGCATCACTGCATTGACCTACAGAGGAGAAAAAGGGATACCCTTGCCCACTGGATCAGGGAATTAAGGATTGTGGGCATCCCATACCTGTGTAGGTATCAGCTACAGAGTGGCAAGACAGTTATTCATAATGGTATTCTGTTCTGTTCTGTTTTTTTTCACAGCTGCCGGGGACAATGATGTCAATGCATGAACCTATGGGGCTAGATTGGTGAGGATGAGGGATGTATGCATTATGTATGCAGCATAATAGTAGTGCTATTCTAGTATTAAAGGTTAAAGATAGCTTTTTTTGGTATTTTATAGAGTTGTATAAAAGTAAGCATGCATATCTCAACTGTAAAAGCAAGCATGCATGCATTAGTCTGTAGCACAAATCAAGAGTAAGATATTAGACTTTAGTCGGAGGTTGTGGGTTCAAAGACCACATTTTATAACTATACAATACTGTTAATTCTTCAATTATGTGTAATTTAAAGGTTTAAAGTGGAAGTTCTATATCAATGGCACACATGCCCTGCTGTAAACTATAATCTGTATAACTGGAACATGCATATATGCAATATATGGACATGTCAAGGTGTAGTTGCTGCAATTTGTAGTATAGTGTGCCTCTGTGAGGAACTGGTAGTCTTAAAAGTAAAAGTTATCTGTTAGGAGTTGGTAGTCTTAAAAGGAAAAGTTAAGGTAATAGAGCCAATTAATTGTATCAATGATTGTATATCACACATGAAGGTACTAATGTTATTTCTTTTTTTTCTCTCACCCCAATCCTTATCTTATCTTTTTTATTTTATTTTACTACATGTTGTCAAACTGTGCCCCTGTCATCCATGTGTACCACATCACTAAATGCTCCACAGCACAGTGGTGTAGGCCTGTCCAACAGGATCTGCCTGTACAGATCCATTTCATGTAGGCCTCCCAACTCCTTCTCTCCTACATGCACTGCCAATGTCATCCACTATAAGTTGAATTGCAGCCATGTAAAGTCAGACTTGTGCCATGGCGCTGGCGTAAAGTGCTGTGTTCCATAGTCTATGTACTTAGGTAGGGGTTCTGTTCTCACTGCAGTCAACTGTGTGTGTGTGTGTGTGTGTGTGTGTGTGTGTGTGTGTGTGTGTGTGTGTGTGTCTAGCCAGACATGTGTATCATGCATTTACTGCTCCAATCCCATGAATTGACAGTGTTTTGATACTTGCACATGCCAACTGATCCATTTCATCCAAGCCTTCCAACTTCTTCTCGCCAATGCGCACTGCTGATATCATCCACTATAAGTTGACCAGCAGTCATGTAAAAGTCAAACTTGTGCTGTGGTGCTGGCATAAAGTCCTGTGCTCTGTAGTTTGTGTACTTAAATAGGTAGGGGTTCTTTTCTCACTCCAGTCAACTATTTGTGTGTGAGCTGTCTCTTGACATAACAGAGAGCATTTTATACCAGAATACAGGGCATTATTGTATTCTCCTCAACAATGCTAATTTCATCATCTATAAAGTGTTGTCTGAGACACTTTAAGTCAGACTTGTGGTGTAGTGCTTGCACAAAGTGCTGTGTTCTGTAGTCTATGTACTTAGGAATTCTATTCTCACTATAGTCACCTGGGTGTGTGTGTGTGTGTCTTTGAACACTTGCTTTACAGTAGAGAGATAGTATTTTACAACAGGATGTGGGACATTGCTTTTAACATCTTCCTCTCAACAGACTCTGCTGATTTGTGGATGTGCAATATACAAATCTGGGCAGGGTCTGAAATGTCCTGTAGTCCAGGCACAAGCCACCTCATCCTTTCCAATACAGGTTTCAGGAACAGGGCTTTCAGTATATCCATGTATGTCATGACATGGTTTGTAGGTCCTGTATTTTCTTGGTGTGAAACCCTATGGTCTGTCTGTCTGCTGCAGGTACCTGGGAGGTACGTGCAAATGGAAGCATTATATTGGATTAATGTTTGATAACATTTAAGTACCATGTTGTTATATAATCCTCAGATCTGGATACAATGGTCTGACTTTTGAGGTGCGCAAAGTAGACTTTCTGAACCACTATGGACAATTGCTTGTAGTAAAGATTGTTATATATGTACATTCCCAAACCTTGCACCACTGGTTTCAGAATAGGGGGTAGTGTTGTCAATGGTAAATTTACCAGGAAAATCCACTTTGCATAAGGCACAAATGCTGACACATTCTATATTTATTAGTAGACCGTGTGGCTTTGACATCAATCATTTATGTGTGTTAACCCCTCTTGTACTATATCACACAATGATTGCAACCAATATGCATGAATCAGCAAACTTGATAAGCTACAGTTCATATTTTGTAGCCTGGACTGTTGAGAAATAGATTCCAAACAGTATAGGACCCAGCAAAGATCCTTGGGGTACACCAATGGTGACTGCTGCAGAAGTAGAGGTTGATTCACCAACTTTCACACTATATGCTGGTAGAACTTTTCAATGATACCTGAGTATGGAGATTGCGCCCAAACCTGAGAACAGGTCAAAATAGGCAATATGGACTGTGTTACCTTCATGCTGGCCTATCACACAGAAACAATGGACTTTGACAACATCACAGATTGCTTATAGCATGACTCATAACACACACCTACTTGACATGGTGTGATACATACTTTAACACACCCTCCAGATGGACTTTGTTCACATAGAAGGGTGTAAGTTGACACACATCCATCTGAGCGGCTAGAAACAGGACCTGATGCATGCATATATAGACACATCCTGACTCTCCTGATCTGTGAGGAAGACCAAAATATCATCATGGACCTTCTCTAAATGGACAGTAGTAATATCGCAGCTACGTGCAACAAACATGTGTGAGTTTTTGATGCTACATCTACGTCTGCTACATCTACCAGATGCCCTCAAACAGCATCATTCTGTAGAACATGAAAAGGCCAAGGCAGTTGACAGGAGTCCACATTGAGGTATTCAATCCACAATGGCAGATGTGGTGTCCAACACCTATATCACCAAGTGGTTAGAACAATGGGTCACATATGTGGCATCTTAATATGTAAAAATGTGTGAAGTGTCCTATATCTCATGTCTAGTGATCAAGTGTGTACATCAGGGCTGTCTGCTAGGCCCTTTCCTGTCCATGATTGAAACCACAGATGTCAAGAATGGCATACAAATCCTGTGTCCTAGCATCTGTCTGAAGAACTATAGATTGTGGACAGTCATTGACTCCACCTGTGATATTGGTATAATACAGACAGTACACACATCAAAGATTGCTGCCACTGCCATAACAACACATGAAATGAAAAAAAAAATGCTTGGATTTGTTTCATTATGCAAATGAATAAACAAGCCAAAGATCATGTAGACATCATATCCTACCAGCAGATCACTTGTTATATGGCCTGTGTCCTGGGATATATGGTATATGGAATGTACTGTGGTGAGAACTCCCTTGTATGTAAAACAACTACTGAGTACATGCAGAACATCCACCTGACAGGCCTTCATAGCTCAAAGCCTTCACCAGACAAATACCTGAATACAATGCACCCTTCCTCATGTCCCTCCATACACATCTTCCAATGATGTGTAACTGAAATTTATCAACTTTCTCACTGTAAGCTGCAACACATCTATTTGTGCATACCTTAGTATTAGTTTTGTTGTATAAATATCACTGTCTGATGGCACACAACCCCCATCAAGGTATAATACCACATGCATGTGGGATATCTGTTTTGGTGATGCACTCATGATATGACATGCATAGCCATTTAATGACATTGATAGCATGGTTTACATTTGTGACAGTGCAGATTGTGCCATATATATCTCTGCCATGTACACCAGTCAACTAGCCTGTAGTGATCATAATGTCAAATGTTTCTCCTCACACCTCTTCCATATGTTAGTGTCAGGAGACTGTGCTTGATTACACTCATAGATTGCTGACATGTCCTAATAGTTGTACAAGTATGTTGATGCAGAACCATCTATGCTCACTCAGAAACACATATGTTGTATCAGAGATATTGGTATTACTGGTGGTAATATTCTGATATTGTCCATGATTGTGAGTGATGGTGTTACTGTTGGCCATGAGTCTTTATCAGTGTCTTTCTTGTTGGAAGCCTCTGCTGGCAATACAAGTATACTCAGACAAATCAGTTTGCACAGCTTCACAATATGCACCCTGCCACAGTTGTATTTAACTTCCATTTATTTATTTATTTATTTAACATTTGTTGACTGGGAAAGTCTGACTAGGACACAGCCTATTTTCATTGAAGACCTGGGAAGAAATGCTCCAGACACATGTTTTTGGAATGTGGGAGGAAGCCAAAGCACCCGGAGGAAACCCACGTAAACACAGGGAGGACATGCAGATTCTGCACAGAAGGCATCCCAACCAAGAATTAACTGGAGAACCTCTTGTGGTGAGGTGACAACACTAAATGCTGCACCACTGCACCACTTTACTTCCCCATGATACATGTCCATCTCCATTGTTCATTTTTGGATGCTTATATCACATAATCATCCTCCACTATTATGTCAGCTTGTGTTACAGTGAAATCATATATATTTGCCACCGTGCAGTCCATATTGTGCCATGTGGAGATGTGATTAATGTTCCTGCTGCAACTGTCTTTCTTTTACATTTCCTTATGTGTGGCATATTACAGTGTTTCACCTGCCCTCCTTCCCGGAGTTCATCTTTAAATTTCATCTGTGTGTCTCTATTCAATAAACACACTTCCCATGATTGTTTCTTATAAATAGCTGTCCATGAACCTTTATAGATCATTGACACAACCTGTACAGAATGCCTGGGATGGGATTCCACAATACTCAGCACAATATACACTATCCTGTCCTGTACCTGCAACATGTTTATTTATATATAAAAAAGCCCAGTGCTCTGTATAGCACTCCAAACAATCCCGCTAGCTACCAGTATGCTGGAATCTACACATACACTGTCCTGTCCTGTCCCTGCAACATAATACATAAATACATGAAAACCCTGGTGTTCCTTGTGGCATTCTGTGCAATCCCACTAACCCAGTTTAATATGCTGTAACTAAGTTCACTCTCCGTGTTGTTTTACATGGTTTCCTGGCCACCACAAAACCCTGCTTGCTTATGTTTGAAGGTGAGCAGTGGCATGAACATTCATTAAGTGCTGCTACTCATCTCACAAAAAGGTAAATGCTTTCCTTGAGATTCAATAAGTTCCATGTCGACTTTGCGCTTCTAGAAGTTGTTCAGCATCTTTCCTTTTAATGAAAAGGGAGATATATAGGGAGGAGTGGGATGGTGATTATTTATTGAGAAGGTTGGTTGAGAGGGGAAATTAAGTGTGGGTGGAACTGCTGGTTATGGGAGAGTTGTGAATTGTATCAGTAGGTCTTCTCTGGAAAAGTTTCCATTTTTTTTGTGGAAAGTTGGTATGGACTGAGGCTGCTAAAATTATGAAGCCAAGTGGTTGCAAGATTTACCTGTTTCCAGAGTTGTTTGGCAGTATATATTTTCTATGTTGGTTGAGTTTACATACAAAGGATTTTGTGATATTAGACAGTTTTGTTTTTTTTGCTAAATTCTGGAGCTGTGTCAGTCTGCTTTGGTCTACAGAGAGTTTTGAATTCTTTCATTGGGGCCATACATCATATATTATTTTAAGGAGTGTTTTTGAGTTCTGGTATAAGCCTTTTGTTTAGGTTGTAGGTGTCTGCTGACTAGTAGAAGTATTTATTTTGCAGGTGGGGTAGTCGGCAGCTTGATATGCTTGTTGCTTTACTGGGATCAAAACAATATAATATGGGGGATCAGATTTGCTTAGTTTTAGTATGCTGTTTTGTGACTTAAGATGAAACATAACTATAATGGGAATTACTTTGAAACCAGAAGCCTTGATTATGAAAGACTTGGACAGTAGTCACTGATATAAGAGAAAGGACTGGGGGATGTTAGTGATAAGAAGGTCTAAAAGACAGTGTTGGGTTGTTGAAGATGAGTTTAGTAGGTTCTTTAAAGAGCTGAATGCGGCTGAGGTCTGCAGAGATTTCAATTGCAAGACTGTAGTAAGAACAAGGAGATTTACATTGAAATCACAAAGAAAGATATAGGGTTTGTTTTGGAGATACAAGTTATAATTTGTTTAATGAGGTTTAGAAATTTGTGTTGATTGGATAAGGGAGGTAGGTAGATTGTAATGATATACATTTATTTTCCCAGCTTTTTCTATGGGTATGTACACATTTGGCAGATTGGATCATTTTTATTTGATCTATCTGGCATCTTTTGTTGTTTTTCTAGTTGGTTGTGTATTTATTCTGTTTTTTTATTTGAGATTTTTGGTTTGTGATGGATGCCAATTTGAATGGCTGACTTATATAAGATGATACAGCCTCCCCAGTTCTATTTCTTGGTCCGGAGTTGTTGAAATAGCTGCAATCCACAAATAATTGGTTTAAGGGATGTTCAGTATCTTTTACCAAGGGTTCTGTTACTGCTAGCATATCACAATTATTGGAGTTTAAGAAGGTGTCTATTTGTTGTAATTTAGTGGTGATGCTTGGTGCATTTATTAGGCACATATTTAGTGAAGTTAATTTATTATAAGTTTTAGATGAGTGCATGCATACTGGCCAGGATTTAGTTCACTATTGTTACTTAGGAAGAGGAGAAGGAGCATTATTTGAAAGCGTTGATGAGCTATTTATTTTCTTTAATATATGACTTGGAAATTAATTTATTTTTGTATGTTTCAGAGTAGGAGTTAGTGGATGGGCCTAAGACGGCATACATTTTTTTGTATGAAGGTTGGAAATGTAAACATGAATGATTTTCCTCAGCTCCAGGTAATTTAAGTACTGTACTGGATGGAAGGTTGAATAGGCTTGTTGGTGGAGTGGTTCTGACCATATAAGTGTGTTGAGGGATGGTGTGTTTGGGGAATAGGGATAGGAAGTGAACTGGCTCACATCTCCCATTAATGAGTAATTGGGTTTTAGAAGAATGCATTTTTTTTTATTTTTTTTATGCTTCTGCTGCCTCCAGTAATCATGTATCCACTAAACAATTTATCCAGTTTTTCCCTCTGTGGTGCAAGCATCAAGTGGCCCATCTTTGTCAACCATAGAACAAAGGCTGGCCATACTACATCATCATCCAAACAGCCATCAGGTTTTATTTTCTGCTCCCTGATCCTTGATCCTCAAAGTGGCCAATGTATGTGACTCACAATACCAACCTCCGTGCATGTGAATTAGTGTGTGTTCATCCCCATCTATGACATACACTGCTTGGTAGGCATGCCTGCTTTCTATGGCTCAGATGCTGCTGATGTTGGTAGTGTACAAATCAGTTGCTTCTAGGCATCAGTGCAGCAAGCCTACCCATCTCCCACCCACAGGATGGGCAAACAGGCGTAGATAGCTCACTCCCACCTCCCTCCACACAGATTCTCAAATGCCTGTGCCACTAGCTGGGCTTGTTTTTTCTATGTAAATGTCAGTGCTTTACCACTCTAAACCATGGGTATGGGCTAATAGAAGTGTTTTAATTCCTATTGTGGACTAGTTCCTAAGTGATGTTAATACCGTAGCATATTAAAAAACTCTATTTAGTTCTGTAAATTCTGTAGCTCCAGTCCATATTTGTATACGATCTACTGCTTACTGGTGACCATGATAAGCTCATACATACTATGTGATGAATAGACTGGTGTAATGCATGGAGCATCACTGCAGAAGACAGACAAATGGTTAGGTTAAAGTCAGATTTAGTCTTTATACTAATTTTTCTGCTTACCAGATAAAGATCTTTCTGTTCAGTAAGATCTCTGTCATATGAAACTGTCTAGATGTACTGCTTCAAATGTACAAGTTGTGCAGCATATCCTGTCTCATCATTCATAAAGCCTTTTCACCCTTCCAATGTGCAGGATATTTTGTTGCAATGATAACAATGATTAGGCACTCCCTTTCCCATCATCTATCCATAGTGCTTTGTGCAGTATTGGATCTGGACATACCAGTACAGCTACATTAGTAAAATCAGCTATCTTAGTAAAACAAGCTATGATAGTAAAAAAAGCTGCATTAGTAAAATATTGCTTTGATTCACTGGGACTAGTTTTTCTCTGATCTGTTGAGCCAACTGTAGAACAGGGAATTCTACACTTGTATTAAGGATTTGGTTATTCCCCCTCAAAGTAGTAGTAATAATAATAATAATAATAATAATAATAATAATAATAATAATAAAGATGATGATGATAATAATAATAATGATTAGAGTTGTAATAACAATTTTGGATATGAATCTCTTGAGAGTTGGGTCCCTAGTTCCAACTGTCAACTTTCCTTTAATGGGTATGATTATCAAGATAGGACTATACCTGTGGGTGACCTCTAAGTAACATCCCATGATGTATTAGTTCCTTGTAATTTTGGCCAGACACAGTGTTCAGACTGCACTTATTTGGTACTTGATGATCACCTTATGTTATATTTGATCCTGCTCCTTCCCGATCTTATGACAACATTTATACATTTTATCATGCCATGTTGGTTAAATACTTAAGGGAATATTGTGGACTCACCTGTACTATGCTGAATTGTTTAGCTTCTTACCTCTTTGACTGTTCACAGATGGTGATTTTGGGGATTAATTCTTCCTGTAGTCGCCTTCTGGGGTACATGCAGGCTTGATCTAACTGCTACTGCTTTTAGCCATTTATATACCAGCACTAAGAGAGTTCATTCAATAAGGAGAGGTTTATCTTACTATCAGTATGCTGATGACATGTAGCTGTACCTTTCATTCACTCAGGAATCTGTGCTGGACTTTACCACAGATGGATCTTGCTTGGGTTTTGTCTTCTACTCTGTTATAGAGACATGCTTTAAACTTAACTCATCGAAGACCAAGGCTTGCTAGTGCATACCACTGCATATTCATTACATCTTCCTCTACTTTCGATTTAGAAATATATGGGGTAGTAAATAGGAATTTGCATGTTGAATGCATGATCTGGATTTTACTAATGATGATAGTCTGATATTGAGGGACAAGGTATGAACTTTTCTTAAGACTTTTTAATATCATTTTAAGAACCCCTCTTGAATCTAAATTTCTTATATAACTTTAGATTTACCTACAGTAATTCATGCACTGGTGCTCTCTACACTTATTGCAATTCCATTTATCTTGGGATCTTGGAATGTGATCTAGCATAGCTGCAATGGCTGCAGAATTTTGCAACAGGATTACCAACCAGGTATTTGTATTTTGTCATACTAAACCTTTTTATGCGATTTGCACAGGTTGACAGTTTCTGACAGGAATGTGTGTAAAATACTTTTTCTTACTTACTTACTGCACAACTTGGACCCTTCTTAAAGCAATTGAAAGTTCTTTCAGTTATACTCATGCAAGGCCTCATTGGTCAGGATAAGGGGATGATGATGGTCTCAAAGCCATATCTAGAATCTTTAGGCAGGTTATCTTTTACTTACCTTGACCCTCTGTTTTGGAATCAACTACATTCCTTGGCTGAACAACATGGCATGAAGACCTGCTTTAGCAGTTTTTTCCCTAACTGAGAGCAAGGGGAGCTATGTTTACGTGTAGTACTTTAACATTTCCTAATCTTGCTGGCTTAGCTTACAAGTTGTCCTGTTGAATTAATATATTTATTTTTTTATCTTAAAACTGCGTTATTTCACAATGCTTTGATGTAAGAATTTTAATACTTTTAAATAAATATAGTGCTCTTTTTAACAACAGAACAGGCGATAATCTTTGTTTATTTGTCATTACATAAAACCATAAATGTATTATGCTGTTACAATATCAGAACTAACCCCATTTTTTCATTTTTCCTAAAAGTTATGTGTTATGGGCATTTATTAGGAGGGAGTAAGTTAGTTGGAAGGTTTCTAGAGGTTATGTGGAGGGTATGCTAGTTTGGGTATTACATTCTGCCTCTGTCTATCAAAGACATGGGGGGCAGACCTGAAGTGAATTTCTTATTTCCCTTCCATTGGTCAAGGCTGCATTTAACTCATTTCCTCCAATGGACCTCTTTTGAGTTTTTTCTTGGTTTTCCTGGGGGTGTGGTCTGATCCTTTAAAAATGAAGTTATTGCCTCACAGTTCTTTTAAATGTTCATATCTCTAGAACCATAATTGTTACTAAAAAAAACTGTAAATGGCAAACTATTCAGTACAAAGTAATGTTTGCAGTGGTTACATTGAATCAGTTCTAAGTCTTAAAATGGATTTTATAAGCCACAATAACCACAGTAAATATGAATTATGCAATGCTATATAAACACCTTAAGATATCTCAGTAACTATCCAAGCAACCCACATATTATCAGCAGCATTTTCTTCATACTGCTGTAAGCTTTTATACAAGGCTAAGCAGTTTTGTATTTGTCACTTGATTTCTGAGATATTTGGAGAAACATGCACATTATTACAATGCAAATACATTGTATGCAATAATATTCAATATTTATTTATCTGCACCAGATACAAGTCAAATATCAATACAGCTGTATTTGCCATTGTGTAAGATTTAAGATGAAATATTCTAATACATTTTAACTAACAAGGTTTTGGAATTATTAATGTAAATATGAACAAGCAATGATTGACACCTAGAAGCATCAGAAGGATGTGAATGCAGAAAAGCCTCGAGACATCACTAGACTGTAATGAGTTGAACAGATGTATATCTATCTCAACAAGATATCTTATTTAAGTCACAATGAAAATTCTAATCCTTGGAGCTAGTGGTTCTGATGCTGTTCATTTTGTGGATGTGCAAAAGGTCTATCAGAGCTGAATCCACAAATACTTTGTATGCCAAGCAAAAATCACCTCTCAGTAACTTATTTGAGAATGAGTATTAAGATAGGGCTTTAAGGAGATCCCTATAGGAAGATGTGTTTTTACCCTGGATTCTCTGGTGGGTGTTTCGGCTGTTGCATATGGCTGGTTAGGTACATGCAGAAAGAGTTCTTAGATACAATAATGGGTCTAATAAAGACTGAATAAAGTGACACTATGATTTCCTTGGAGCTAGATGCTATGCCCTTACTTATAAGTTGGGAGGCATAGAATTATTTTCTTATCCACTTGGCCACATGTTGGTCAAAAGCCAGATTTCTGAGTACATATATTCCCAAATTCCCTGACTACTGGCTCAACCATTAGGGGTATCCTAAGCATTAAGTAATTAACCAGGATGTCAGTTTTCAATAAAGACACTGTAATGCATTTCTTGGAGTTAAATTTTAATGGATGACTTTGGCACCAATCATCTGTCTGTGTTAGACCCTCTTGTAAGATGCTTGTGTCATGGAGCAGCCTATAACAGCTGACCATTTTTAGTCATTTGTGAATTTGGTCAGCTTAAGACCCTTGACATTAACCTTTACCTCTGAGATGTAGATGCCAAATATGACCAGTCCTGACACAGTTCCCTGAGGTACCTTGATGGTGACTGGTCTCTTAGCTAGGGGACTGGCAATCCTTTGAGGTATGTAGGGGTTTATGTCCAGTTCAGTGAATTTGTCAACTCTACCCAAGGTGGTTATTGTATCAAATGCCTTAGCAAAGTCCAGTTAGGCAGTACATACCATTTTCCCCTCACCCATTGTTTTGCTGGCCTTCTCAAAGAAGTCCACTAGGTTCAGTAGGCATGACCTTCCCTTGACAAGCCAAAATGAGATGGGTTCAGAGTCTAAAGGTTGCATATGTCTTTGTTTATCAATTCCTTGATAACTCATTCCATGGCTTTGTTATATTAGACTAGTTAGACTAAATATGCCTGTAGTTTCTGGAGTTGGTTTATGGTTCACCCTTGTGAAGTGGGATAACAGTTACAGTCTTCCATTCCCATGGTACAAAGTCTGTTTGAAGCTGTAGTTAAAAAGTAACTCAAGTGGTCCTGATAGGTCATGTTTCAAGCTATTTAGGAGGTAATCCATGATATTTTTGGGACTCAATCAGGCTGTGATTTTGCCTTAGTGAGCACCAATAGGGCATGTACCCTGTTAATAGTTGTGGGGTTTGTGATGGTAGTTATTTCATGGCGGAGGTAGGGAGGAATAGGGGTGACGTTTGAGCTTAATTTGTCAGCCAGAAAACTCACTATGTCACTATGTTCATTGAAGGTGGCACCACTGACTGCCAGTTTGGCACACTGATGTGTGCTGCCTTTGAGGTTTTTGACATAACTGTAGAAGGCTTTGTGGTTGTCTTTAGCCTGTGACACTATCTTGATCTCATTATTGGTCTAGATGGACTTAATTATTCATCTTATTTTCCTGTTTAGTTTAGAGTGCTCCTAGTATTATGGGAGTTGCTCTTCTTGATTTTGGCCATGACCTTTTTCCTTTTATTATTTATCCTATTAAAGTTAGGATTCCACCAGTGTGCTCAATTTTTTAGAATTTTTTTGGACTTACTTCTAGTAGGTACAGACGCCTCTATACATGGTTGTACAGGGTATATGTGAAATATTCTGTACAGGTTTCTTTGAACTCAGGATTGGGAGGGGCATTGAATTTTGACAAACTATTGCTTAATAGGATGTAGTTTGCTTTGGGATAGTTCCTAACTATTACAAGGTTTCCTGTGGTTACCAAACTGATTTTTATTTCAAAGGAGACAGCTTTGTGGTCCTATTTTATCAGTAAGGACATGACATGGGGGGGGTGTAATGCTGCTCCATACCGGTGTGTCCAGGTCCAGTATGTTTGAACCTCTGGTGGTTGTGTGCACTATCTGGTCAAGGGTATTTGTGTTAATAAAGTCCAGCGATCATGCCTGCAAGTATGAGGTAGTGGATATTTCCCAGTCTATAGAGGGTTAGTTAAATTCTTCGGGCTCATATCTCATGATCAAAAATTGTAAATGGCAAATGCGTATTGAGCGAACCCAATTGGTCGAAATGTGGAAAAGTCACACACGTAACATGGAAATCACCGTAGGGAATATTTTCCCTTTACTTCAATAAAGTGCAATCTCAGAGTAGGAATATTTAAGTAGCAGGGGTGTGTGGGGGATGGGCACAGCCCCCCACATGGGGATGCAAGGGGGCTTGCCCTCCTGCCTACAGCGTTTAGGTAAGTATAGGTTTTTATTTTTATTTTTCTATTATATTTTTGAAATTTCAAACATTGCTCATATAGTGTCAACCATATGGAGTTCAATGTTAGAAACTTTCGAAAATATAATATAGACCCAAATTCTTCCATGAATAGGTTATTTGGTTTAATGGTGAGTGTCTCCTGTAAGTCTAGATATGAGCTATGGGATTTTAGTGACACTGGGGATGAACTATAGCTTGTTAGGATATGGTATGAAACTTTGTCTATAGTGATTTGCATATGGATAAATTCCAGGGCATCATCTTGTTTAACCAAACTGGAGTTATGCTTGCTGCTGATATAGATTTAGACTCCTCTGCCATTTTCCCTGTCTGTACAACTGAAGGCCTAAACGTGTGGAAGGCACAGAAGCCTTGCACTGCCAGAGTATTTACTGCAGATTTGCACCATATCTCGGTAATAACACAGAAGTCTATATTCTGCAGAGGAGAGCTTATAGGGTGTGGAGTTTCTTGTTTAGGCTTCTAGCATTGAGCAGTAACAGCTTTAGGTTTCCTTGGGTTTCATTTGCTATGTCAATAGGTTTGTCAATTTGGCATTACCTAAAAAGTGTCTAAGGGGGTAGGTAAGGTTTTAGCCCATATTTGGAAGCCTAGGGGATACAGATGCAGACCATCCTTTGCAAGGCAGCATGATCTGTTAATCATATCCTCCCATGCTGACAAATATTGAATCCCCCTGTAAAGACATCAGGAGCTAAGCCAGTTCTAGAAGTCAATCATTTTTTCTTGGTGAAGGTAGAATACTGCTCAATGCAATGCATATAACTGCCTAAGACATATACTTAGACAGAACAAAAATTTGTGTCTTCATATAGTCCAGGGAAGTATATCTCAAGTCAATAATGCCCACATGGACTATGATAGAATTATACTGTTACCTGTGGTAGAATGAATTGAGTGTGTGTGCAACTTGGCAGATCCTGGCTCCAGAGAAGCAAGTAACCATTAACTTCTCCTTGTTCAGTCTGGTGGGTGAGACATTCTGTGTTATGCAATGGAGTCCCATATGACAAGAGAGGGTCTATATTACTTCGAATTCACAGGAGTCTAAATGTTGTAATATTGAACCCAAATGTACGAAATACGAAAATAGTGAAGCCACAGCCCAACGATTTTTTTCCCAGGGAAAAAAAATCGGTGTGCCGTTTTCGGGGCTTTGCTATTTCCCCCACTGTGGTGTGATCTCAGAGTTGGTATATTTAAGTAGGGGGGTGTGGGGGCATGGGGGCAAAGCCCCCCACTTTAGTTTAAGTTTAAAGTGTAAGTGTTTTTTTTTTTTTTGTAACGGAACAGCAATTTTTTTCCCTGGGAAAAATTCGCTGTTCTGTGTTTTCATAATGATTGGGTTTCGAACTTCATGGTTCCATATTACAACTTTCAAACTCCTGTAAGTTCGACATTGTATTATAGACCCAACAAGAGACATGGTTAATGTGCTGGCTTGCCTTATGGGCTTTGCTGTTGGGGTGCCTGTGGGTGTATGAGTATGTGCAGTTGCTGGTGTTGATTTTGGTGAGTGCTTTAGAGATTGCTGAGGATAATGTTTACTATTTATAGGCTTAGGAGGTTTTTAAGGTTTGAAAAAATTGCTTTTTTGTGTGGTGGATGTAGACTATGTGTTTTTCATAAACTGGTTTGTATGTGAGATTAGTGGCTCCATTGAAATTGTATATGTACATCTCTCACATACTATGTTTGTTTCTTTAAGGATTAAAGGGTTGCTTGTGAACATAAGACAACTGCTGCATTATCTCAGGATGCGCATATCTACCAAGCTGGATATGGAGACATTTGGAAATTGCATATCCATGCTGTTTGGACCTGTGTTTTGTTGCCTACTGTAGGCTGTGGACTGGGTTATACAGAATTCTTCTTGAGTAGTCTTTGCGTTTTGGCACTAACCTAGGTTAGATTGTGCTAGGATTTGATTGTTGTTCTGTTTAATGTGCAGACTAGCTGCTCTAAGCTTATTTCCATGCAATGGATTTGTTTTAGTAACACTAAGTTACAGGTTTCAGTTCAAAGGATAGTTTAATAGATAAAATATACTTTCTTGGCATTTCTGTCTGTACAAGGCATCGTTGATCTCTTAATGTAAAAACACCAAGAAAAATTGCTTGTGAATGTAATGCTACAACAAAACAACTTAAACAAACTAACTTGACAAGGCAATTTCAAGTATTGGGGACCTTTAGAATAATTTAAATGTAATATCAACAAGTAAAGCAAAAATAAAGCAATACCACTCTAAACATTTAAATGAAAGACAAAAACAGTAAAGTAAATCTGTCATCTGCAAAGGATTAGTTCAGGACCCCCTCAGTGTGGCAAGGGAGCCAAGCAGATGGAAGATCTTGGAAAAATTACCAGGAGACAATTTGTAGTAAGAAAGTAGTTTACTCAAGTGCAGTACCGTCTGCTGAGTTGGCACTTATTATGGATAGGTATATAGAAAATGATAGGTGGGGAAAATACTTAAATTGGTTACACAACAGGCAATAGCAGTGAAACAGGGGTGGGATGGCTTTGGAAGGTAGATTACCATAAAGGGAAGAAGCCAGATTGAGAAAATTTTCAAACTGGTGTCCTTGTCCTCTGGTAAGAATTTCAGAAACTTTTAGCTTAATGTTTCAGTGGGAGATGAAGCAGGCACAGAGAAAAGTGGAAGCAGAAGCAAGGTAAACAGAAAGGCACCAGAATATAATTTTAAGCAGATATATACAGTCATAAAAAGTGCTGAAGCACAAATCTTTGAGCAGAATTCACATACTGATAAAAACATTCAAATAATTTTAGTCAGAGTATGTCAGCAAAAATAAGAAAAACATTTAGCAAGTATCAAAATGTCTAAACATAAATATTACTGACATAAAATAACAAGCACACAAAACACTGAAATTCTAAATATTGCTGAACCAGCAAATGTTTTAAACAGTGTCTTGTGCACGGGGTGGGGGTGCAGGCCCTTCTGCACCACATTTCGGTGATTATGCCCCTCAGCCTTTAAACATAATCATACCAACCCCACAGCTACACTAAATCCAAGAAAGGTGAAATCTCCCTGCAAATAGGCATCACCGATAGTGCAGATTAACAAAAGTGTTGACAATGATTTCCACCCCCCCTGAAAATAATCTCCCCAAAGCACCATGTACCCCAAAACAAAACAAAACAGACTTTGCTAGCTTAATCAAACAAATCATAGTGGTATGAAGGCACAGCCATTCAACTTTAATACAGCTTGGAAGTTGTGCATTTGAAATGCTATGCATTCAGTATTAAACTTTAAAAATGTAGTAAAGTGTACATTTGCCATAATATATGGAAACTCTAGACCCCGGATTTAATAAACTTCATGTAGGAATACAGTAAGTCCTACACCGAGTGTACTGTGTCCGTGTCTGCAGCTCCCCCTCGGCAGTTCACCTTGCATATTAATGAAGGCACACTACTGAGAGAGATCTGTGTAAGACAGTTACAGAAGCAGTGTAGAGGGTGTGTTACTGTGTCCTGAGATGAGTAACACACCCCCTGCACTGTTAAAGTGCCAGATGGCACTTAAGTAATAAAGTTAAGCATGTATAATTATTTTTGTGTGTGTGTGTGTGTGTGTTTGCGTAGCACAGCATGGCAAGGCACTTAGCAATGGACACATGCCAGACATCTAAAAACAGAAACTGAATGTTGTGTCTTTCGGCTTTTCCCAGTTTGGGGGCACCACAGCGGAACTCTGGTCCGCTAATGATTGGCAGTTGATTTTTACGTACCGGCTTGCCAGACCTGACGCACAACCTTCAACGAAGGTACACCCAGTCATGCATGTCTCCATGCAGAAGACGCTCTAGCTGAGAATCGAACCAGACAGCGTCTTACTGTGAGGCGACAAGAAACTGAATACGTGTAATTATTTAGGAAAGGTCAAAAGTTTAAACATATCTAAGTGGGTTTGCATGGCATGTCACAGTGCTCAGCAGTGCTTAAACATAACTGAGAAATATATAGAAAGTTATAGCTGTAATCACCATATCCTTGGTAGCTGAATGATTAGAGTCACAGCCATGTATGCAGTAGGTGCATGGTTTGAATATATGGACAGGCCGTTCAGTGTTTACATGCGATAGGAAAATGTTATAGAAATAGATTTTTTTAATCATGTATACATTGACATTTGTTAACAGGGTTAGTCCAGATGGACCAGAAGCCCATTTTTAGTGTCAGCCTGAGGGGAAATGCCCCATTTACACACGCGTCCAATATATTAAAGTCACACTCCGAGGTAACATAATTAAAATACATAAGGTTAGGAGATATAAAGTAAAATAGATAAACATAATAATAAAGTATCATTAATGAACAATTACTTTTAGTATGTTTGTTTTTATTTAAAAAAAAATCTACTTTGCCCGTAGCTAAGCTCTGATAAGCATTGCTGAGCCAAGCCAAGCAATGCTTAAACATGACTCATTTTAGCAGTACTTAGCAATGCACAGTTCTGCTTAGCTGGTTTGGGCACTTCTAAGCATTTGCCAGTTTAATCACTGCTCAGGTAAGCTTAGTGGGTTTGTGTGATGCTAAGCTTCACTTAGCGATTTTAAAAATGGAACAACGGCAGCAAAAGGTAGGAAAACAGACTTAATTAAACTGAATAGGTGGGAATACAGCCAGAACCTGTTGGAGTTTGACCAGTGCAGGAGCTATGGCAGGAGTAGGAGAGGGTGCGCTCTTCTGGGTGCAGCAGTGGGGCATTTTGGAGTCCAAGGTCATGGTTGGGCTCCTTGTGAAAGACCATGACATCTGGCTGCTGCTGCAGGGCCAGTACCAGGGGTCCAAATACAAATCAGAAGCCTGGGACCGGGTGGCACACAACCTCACCACTGCCACTGGCATCCCCCACACTGGTGGGCAGGTGTGTCACCACTACGACAACCTGAAGCATAGGAAAGGAACTCTTGGCACAGTGGACCCAAGATATTTGGGATGGCAATGCCCCACAAGTTTGTGTAGGAAGCATTGATTTACCAAAGTCTAGTATGAATATCTGATAGACAGGTATGCATAATGGTGTGTTTCTCTCCCCACGGCAGAGGAGAGAGCTCGCAACCTGGAGGCCCATGCATGGCACTTGGCCAGGTTGAGACAAGAGTGTGGTGAGTACAGATATATCCTGTAATATATAGAAATATAATTAAGAAAGAGTACAGTAGTAACTGACAGTAGGTATATTTTGTTTTGAGTGTACTGCAATGAATGTGTCCATACAGCTGTACTGATATAAGTGAGTAATGCCAGGTACAGTTCAATATTCATGAAAGCATGAGACCTGATAATATGTTAAGGAAAGCAATTTACAAGTGTATACTGTATTAATAATGTTGCTCTGGTAATAAGGTACAACCAGATTCATAATGTGAAGAGAATAAATCATCTGCATTCATAATTTTCAGGAAATAAAGTACACCTGCAGTCAGAATTGTTAAATAAATAAAGTTAGTATTGCATACACTGTGGAATAACAGCTGTCTGTCAATACCTGCATTATATAAAGTGTTCAACAATAAAAAGACTGTTAACTGTTTCATGTCACCCTCAATAAAGGTTTGTTGTGCCAAATGTTGTGTGTATTTTGGGCTGTCGGGCAAGAAATTATTACAAGTGCCGTGAAGTAAACATGGGTATAATACCATGAAGTGACTGAAGGCTGGCCGATAAATTTTGTAAATAGTACTCTGTTTTTAAACCATTGTCTTTGATGTATTGTAATTAGTTACTTACCAGTGTGTTTGATATTTTTGTAAATAATTATTAACCAGCGTGTACCAAAATGTATATCAATATTTTTTCTCTATGTAAACTTTATTTTATTCTACACTATTTTACTTTTTTTATTTGTTATTGTCCTGGAGCTTTTCTCCCCGGGCCTCTACTGAAAATGGACATATATCCAGTTAGACTAGCCCGGTCAACAAATGTAAAATAAAATAAATAAAATAAAAATAAAATAAATAACTGTTTTACTAAAGTGTAGATGTGGAGCTGTATTACAAGATATACTGAATTATGATATTTGTTCTACACTAAGATCTGAACCTTGAATAGTAATTTGTAAGGTATTATAGTGTGTTTCTCTTAGGACTGTCTTGTGTTAACCTTTGCATTTCAGCTATATGCTTTCCTGAATGTAGTTATGCTGATGCAGGTAAGTATGAAACTGTAATAGATGTAGACTGGAAATATACCATCTGCAACTGTATATTGGTCAGGCAGGCAACCCAGCAGTCCGATATGGTCTGTACACATAGCACATATTTCCACCCACTAGGGGTTAAATGTGTACACCTGCATTCCAAGTAGTAATACACAGTTCACCTGCTATCTCTGTCATGCATGCATCTCATGCATGTGTGTTCAAGTGTCACTGCTGTCTTGTGTGACACTGTATCTACATTACCAGGTCAGAATTTGTTACCAGGTGAGCTCTAGGCACATATCAGTCAAGCAACCCAAAGCAATGGCTCAGTTTGATAAATGATATGTATGTTGTTCATTTTTCCACACACACACACACACACACACACACACACACACACTGGGGTTCAAATCCAGGGACAAGTGCTACTATGTTTTTATGGAAACAGACAAGTACTACTGAATATGTATAGAAATAGTTATGTATTGATAGCAGATGTTCTCACCACATGAATTACAGGTAAATAAATTATTTATAGTAGCTGCTCCAATGGTATACTAATTCATGTGTCCAGATATACTAGTGTGTAAGCAGCATTGATCAGCAAGTTGATAAGACTTCATTAAATTAAACGTCCAGATGTACACTACTATTCCAAATTAATAAGACAAATAAAACCATTATTGTTGTTACTGTTGTAGGTCTGGTGTGTCTGTGAATGTCTGCTGAGAATCTAACTCCATGTCTGGCAAGGATGGCAGGATATGTGTACACTCTCTGTACTATGTACGATACATGTCTCTCAAGTGTCACATTATCATGGATAGTGATCACTGTTGCCAAATCCTTGGACACAGATTTAACATCCAGTCGAAGTATGTCAGTAGCACACTCACAAACTTTGGTGCTCAGTACACCGTGGTAGTCAGATATGTTCTCCTGACATGTAATAGTATCCTGTAGTTGTGTACCTGTAGCTGTTACAGCTTGGCCAATACTGTCCCATATGGATAGCTTGAGAGGTATCTATGTACTACAGAAGATATAGGCCACTTGTAGACATAAAAGTAAGGGCAGACCTGTAGAGTATAGAGCAGTCCTGTTGCAATAAATATAGCCTATACCATTGTTAATGGAATGTCTCTCTCTTCCCCCACCCATCTGTCCTACAAAATAAACATCACTACATACATACCTTTCCATTTTGCCCACACCTACATTCCTCACAATCAATCATTACAGCAATTAATCAACAAAGTTATGTCACCCACATGCCTCTCTCTGGGATGTGAGGCTCCAAATTCCAAATTGTCCAAAACCTGCACAGCTGTTGCTATACAAGAAATGGAGAGCTATGTTCCTTTCCTACACCTGTGCTGCACATCCCTACCTGCTTTTCACGTTGTTTTTCTCCCTGCTTTCCCTCATTTCACCACTTTCATATCACTCATTTTTTCTTTTCTTTTTTTGGAATTACAGCTGGTTTAAGCAGACCTAAGTGGCACGTGTGCAAACCCACGCAAACCCGCTTAAAACTGCTTTAATCACCTTATCTGTTTCTGACACTGTTATGCACATCAATAAAATAATAAACCCTACCAAGTCTCAAACCGAGGACCCTGTCAGCCACAGCATAGTGCATTAGCCCACTAGGCTACTCCACTGCGAAAAATGACTGGTGTTTCTATAAGCATATCATGAACTCCACTGATGCACATTAGCCAAATTATTCAAACCTGCCAATTCCTGAACCCATGACCCTGTCACCTACAGCAGAGTGCATTAGCCCACTAGGCCACTCAGTTGTCAAGAATGATTGGTGTTTCTATAAACATATCCTGACTGCCATTGACACCTTCTTCTACATATAATGGGAAAAATTACCATGAACTAGGTCCTGTGATGTAGACACTGAACCAGTACATAGCCAAATACATGTTGATGGATGTACGTGAGGCCTACTATATCAGGTACAGCTGACAACTGCACAGACATTTGCAGAATGTCCACAGTTGTGCCACCTACTTATGGCATGGTTGTCATAAAACCTATTCTGTCTACTGAAGTACTGGCAAGTCAGTGCAGCTTGAAGTTACAAAATCATGACAGAGAGGTCAGTGTCACATGTCATATCCATCTGAACACACATGTTCATGCAAATCCTTTGTAACACACTGTATGCATGCACATATGTCTTGCAAACACACCTGCCATAATAATGACTCAGTAGCTCTATCCGTTACATTTCTAGCATGTGTGACAATTGCACATACACAGTCCTGGCCTACAGTCCAGTCTGTTGCATGTCAAGTACATGCTTGTCAATACAACATACAAATAATTGAGCCCTGCAATGTCCAGCAGAACTGGTAGCTGCTACCGCAGTTACTTCCACCCACATTACCACATTGAAGGCCTATAGGGTGGGACACTTCACAAATATGAATAGGTGTCCTAAATGTTACCTACCACTCTCTGGATGGTGCTATTACTTAACATATGTACCAGAGGCACATGCTTCACCTGGACTGTTATGGTACCCCCATCATGGCTATGCTGTGAAAACAGAACTGACACTGCTCCCTCACTGACATAAACAACTTTCTGTCCCCCAATGTGTTCACAGTCCCCAGTATGACTCCTGGCCAGAATGCAGCAGCTGCAGCCTGCAACACATGCGGTAGTATGTTCAGCTACCTGCTACAGACCTACCATACCTCCCAAATATCTAGAAGAGTGCATCCACAATACACCCATACATAGATGAGTGGGGGGGAATGGTCAAGTGACAAGGACATGTGTCGTAGTGTTCCCTAAAAACATACACAGCTAACAGACCAGCAGCAACTGCAGCAGCATGCACATTCAGATAAAAATGATGTATGACACATCTGTTTGTCTCCTTACTGACCCCAACACACATTGTTAAACGGTAAACTGCCACAGAATCAGAAAGTCTGTTAACAATGGCCAAACATAGCAGGCAAAACTGTGGATATAACACATCAGTCCAAACAGTGGACAATATTTGTACCTACCTTCTGTGATGCTGTAGTCCCCACACCTCAATAATGTCCTCCTCACAGGCCTGGAAAAGGGCCAAGGCCTACATGAAGGCCTTAATTATAGCACTGTGTTGCCATTCCATTGGCTAATGGAAATGCAACCCAGCTGTTCTGGATGCTATTACCAACTGTGAGTCACAGATTGGTGCACAGGCAATCATTTGCTCATGAGCATTACCTACAAAAGGTAAGCTGCTGCCCATGGTAAACAGGTCTGTGACTTTCTTGATGAACACAGACTGCGCTATCCCAGGAATATACCACTGGATTTCTACACACAAAAGAGTACAGCACTATACTAGGCATGTAATAGAATTACCCATGTAATGGGATGCGGATGGGGGATACAGCCATGGGAAATAGGGATTACAACACTAGAGTCTGTAGAACATAACTTGGATTGAAATATTGCTGTTAGTCATCTGTCCAGCATCTACAGACTTCCATTTTGTCTTTGTCTGCTGTGGCATAGATTACAGCTCTGGTTCCTGAGTCATCCCAGAAATGGTGAGCTCACACACAAATGCTACTGGATTGTGTATTACACAATAGTGACAATAAGTACTGGTGGATGCAACTGGCATATCCCATACTCTCAGTCTGTGAATGTCACACAGGCATAGTTCAGACAATGTCCAGGTGTCCCTGACTATTCCCTATGTACTCTGGTTAGGTTACTGTGTACTCCACATCTGTACCTCATTGCCTGAGAGCTATGGCTAGTGTACCTGATGACCCCTTGCAGCAGAACAGCAGATAATAGCCAGTAGTAGTTGGGGGACACAGGTTCTGCCTCAGCAGTAATCCTGAGAACAGCATTGATATCTAAGAAAAAGATCCAAGCTATAAATCAATATGCTCTTCCTGTCCTAACTTATAGTTTTGGAGTGATTGACTGGCCCCAAAAAGTGTTGGATAGATTGGATATTAAAACAAGAAGGATGCTTCATGCTCACCAAATGATTTATAAAAATCAGTGTATACCAAGATTATATGTTCCCCATTCCGAAAGAGGAGTGGGCCTCCTTGAAATTGATTACATGTATAGATCTGCAACGGTGGGACTCCACACATACAAGGCCGGCCTTAGGCATAGGTGAACTAGGCAACCGCCTAGGGCGCCTTTCAGGCCGGCCATATAAAGGGCGCAGTTTTATCTACTTGCTTTACTTCAATGTAAATTTTGTGTTCTTCCCCACTTCTCACCACCCTGTCCTGAAACGTTTGAGCCCTCCCCCACTTCCGTAGTCCAAACCATGAGTCGCATAGCACTGTCCCCTGCTGTGTTCTTCCCATCCCTCCCCTCCCCCCTGCATCTGCTCAATCAGTCAGTGGCTATCGCTATCATTACTAAACATTATGTAAAGCATCCAATCAGTGATGCTCTCATACCACTGATGTCTCCAGCTACTACTCCAATCTGAGCTGCTGCTAGTATAAAACACTTATCGCGCCCGCCTCTTATCCCTCTTGCTTTCTTCATTAACCAGGTAGAGACGGACGATTGTTTATTTGGGATTTTTTTCCCCTGAAGCATGCATGAATCGGTGGCTTGATTCTCATCTGCTTCTCTTGACTCTATGGACAGGCTGAGAGCGGGGTTATTTTTGATTCGTTGTTTGTGCAAGTTGCAACTTAAGGTAATTTTATTATGAGGAAAATGCCAAAAATACAAACTGAACCAAAAAACTTACAATTAACTGCAGGTTAATGGCTGGTTCAGTACCTATAAGTAAAAAATTAGTTAAAAGATGAAGAGCGACTTTAGTTAGCTGCAAATACACATTAACCTGCAATTTAGCTGTAAGTTTTATTATTATCCGAAACAATAATCTCTCCTTACAGGCTTGTACACTAATCTGTTGCAGTCGCCCATTATCCAGTGGAAGACAAATATCTACAGAGTTCATGCAGTTGGTATCTGAGCTTTTATTTTCTAGTTCTTTTATCCCAACAACTGTACCTCGTGCGATTTGCCAGAATACAAAAGAAGTAAAAAATAAAGGCTCACGGTCACCAACTTCCTGCAGATGTTTTAACTGCTACCTTCGGTCAGGAAAGTCTGCTCCTTGTTGTACATTTATGGGGGCTTGTCTCCGGAAGTAGGTTACCAGTGCATACACTTCTACTTGTGTTTTTTCCTTGGAAGTAAAATAAACCATGGAGCAGGGCACATTTTATTCATAAATTTCTTATGAAAGTCTTGGAATCCCAGAATATCCTATAGAGGAGCACAAGTCTGTAATTTCCTTGATATTTTTTGGCAGCGTAGTAGCTCTTAACATTTTATCTGAGGAATTGAGGACAAAGCAAACAATTTGAGAAAGAATTTCAAGTTAGAAATACTACTGTTACACTAGACAGTTGATATAAAAAGAGATGTGACTTGGCACATATTTTCTGAAGTAAAAAGTCTGTAACTGTCATATTTACAACAATTATAATTAAAAATACAGCTGCAATATGTAGCCATACATATTTGTGATATTTCTTATTGTCACAAATGTACTTATTGCATAGCTACTCAGTATACTTTCTGTGATCTGTTAGGGTCGTGAGGATGTCTGGATTTGTTTTTGCCTCTGGCTGTTAGTGTAAGCAGCTGTTAACCTGGGGGGGGGGGGTTGCTAGCTATTGTACTAGATTCTTTGATCTGGTGTTGTGAGAATGTCTGTTTTTTACCATTTATTTCTCTCTGGTTCTAAGTATAAGCTGCTATATACCAGGAGGAGGGAGAGGCTGCTAAGCACTTTGTTAGGGTGGTGAGAATGTTTGACTGTTTGTCTCTGGCTGTAAGTGTAACGCATCTGGAGTGATTGAATTTGCAAAAAGATGTAGAGAGGCTGAATCCAAGCAGTCTGTTCAGAACGGATGCACAACATGGCATTTTTGTGTTTCTTGCTGTATTGCATGTATAGGTAAAATGCAGGTTTGTTGCAAAACTAGTTTGTTTGTAAGCAAATACTACTAGCCCTTGCCATTGATTATTGCCAGCTTGCATTCTCAGTGGTGTAATTGTACTGAAGTGGAAGAGGTGTGACTGAGTTTTGGTGGGCATAGCTTAAACTGGCCAAATTAAATAGCAATGTAACAAGGAGACCAATCCTACAGTGCTTTCAGTGACTGCATCACACTATTGCCATTTTGTAATCTGCCTGTATCTGGTGTGTATAGATTTCCAAAGAATATCCAGATTTGTGCCTCTTTTTTTGTCCATTTTTCATCAAATTGTGTTTTTTTGGCAAATTATTGGTAAATCATTAAATACTGAAGTTAGGAAATGCTAGACATTTGAGTATCAGAATTCATATCCTTTAGAAAATTCATGTTAATGTAAAACCTGTTACTTTATCAGCTTTCTAAGTTTGTAACAGCAATATTTAAACATTGCCCTATTTTTGGGGGCCTTTGTCCCTCTTTTTACGGCTTTGTCAAGATTTCTTGCTCTAAGAGGTTGAGAGGTATGGGCCCGGTGTATGAATGTTGGAGAAACCTTTGATGGAAAGGAATGCTAAGTTTTCCTTTCCTATCTGTTACAATTGCAGCAGTTGCATAATGATGCAGAAACTTCTAAAAAGGCAGTGGTTTACAAATACCTGTTGTGTAGTGGGCTTTTGGTTTCAAGAAGTCATTACCATTCTTTTTCTTATGAGTTTTGGTCTAGAAATAAATGTTATATAGTGGGCTGTTTCATGAAGTCATCACCATTCCGTTCATTGCTACGCTGTGAAGTCAGTTTATAAATCATGTGCAATGCAACAGCTTTCCTTCTGATGCAGTGATGCATATTAGCAAGAATAGTGTTTATGTACTTTGGTAACTACTTATGTCATACAAATGAAAGCTAAGCATGATAGACATTATTTAGTTATGCATTATAATGAAGTGCCACAGTCTGTCTTTGGAATAATCAAATAAGTAGGTCTGGAGTGGTAATGGCATGCGTGCTCCACACATGTATTTTTTATGCCCAACTGATTTCAACCTATTAAATAATAGCCCATTGTTATAACATGTAGCATTTTCTATTGTATTACCTTCCATTATATTACTGTTGTATCAGTTTGTACCATTGATGTCATAGTCTAATTATATCGTACTTTGGTAGCAATTTTAGCTGTTTTATATTTGTCTATAGTGTGATATTGCCTGCTGTTAAAATAGCTTCCCATTTTTAGTTTTAATTTTGTATTGCGTGATAACTGAGAATTGTAATCATATGTTTGCCATTTCCTACTCCTGTGTGGCTTTACTGGGCACTCAGTTATATTATACAAGAATAGCCATGTGGCATTTTGGTTCTATTTTAAGAATAGGGGGGCTGGCTCCCTGGTTTTTAGATTGTAGTTGAATATAGCGCTTGCTCCACATATATACTTTTGGGGGCAAAGGAACTGAAATTTAATTATTTATTAACATTATGTATACTTAACAAGCACTGGAGGCACTAAGTCAGTTTTAAAATTTTGTAACTCTGATTGCATGGCTTAAACCAGTATAGCTGTTACATTTCATTGTGTTGCATGATACAGTACTTGAGCCAATGTGGTAGTTAACAATTGCCCTTCCAGTGGCACAAGTTAAAAGGTAATCTTATGTCAAATTGTAACTGAGATACATGATAAATAAGGTTGAGTCCTAAGTATAAAGAAATATATTTTAAACACACTGATCAGCTTAGATGGACTTTAGTATGCTGCAAGGAAGTGTTCCACCTTTGCCACTTTGTTCCACAATGCCAGGTACAGTTGACAGCTATGGAGGGTTTTGTCTCTTATTCTTAGGAAAGCAATTTCCATGGATTGCCTTTCTGCTGGAATACCATTGTATTGATTATTGAAGTGGTGTTCCAAACTAACCAGATATGCTGCTAAGTTTGGTAGAGGTGATGGACAGCTATCGGCATATGTAAAAGGTGAACATACATATCCAAACTCTAAAACTGTTGTGCTCATCCATTAGTAAACCTCTTTGCTGTCCCTTATTCTGTCTGACAGAACAGACTGCTGTCGATCTCATGCATTGTAACACTATGTTTATGCTATATATTTGATTACGGTCAGTCAGTGTCCAGTGTCTGTTGTACATGCTGGTCAGTGATGTGCTGGTGTGTTAGGCTTGCTCCTTTTGTTACACTATGACAAAGCATTCACTGATTTTTCAAGCATTTAAAAAAATTGAAAGAAATAACTGGAGTGGCTTTTGTGGGAGTGACCTACCTAAGGGAGTGGCTCAAATAGGGGTGTTCCTTGAGAATGGCATGGGTGGGGCTTAAAGGGCACCAGAGCACTACTTCGCCTAGGGCGCCATTTCAGCTAAGGCCTGCCCTGCACACATATCTACTGACCTCACAAGATCCAAATGTAGTGAAAATTTTGAAACATGAGGAGAATAAATCTAAGATGACGTCTCTACTTAATTTAGCAGAAGCATATCAACATCAAGCAGGAATGGAAATCAAACCAGAAGTGGATAAAAAACAGACAGCAACTGAATGTGTGAAAAAACAAAACAAAGAATATAAGGTGAAGGACGAGATGAGAAGGCATGAAATGTGGAAAAAACATAAATATAGTTGCAAGTATAGAAAAATTCTGGAAGAGCCTCATGTTGATCAAGAACGAACACTTTGAATGTGTA